>NW_024712780.1:0-4769 GCF_018991925.1 Homarus americanus
CAGTTACAGATATTGACTATGAGGCAACAGTCACTGATTGCCACATAGATCTTCAGCTCAATAACTCAACACAGTTAGGATAGCTATATGTATTAGGATATTTAATGTTAAAGGTAATGAATTTGGCAGCGAGAGTTATTGGCTATTGGGGGGAGGCTGGAGGCCACGGTAGGAAAAAAATAGTAGAATTGTAACAGTAGTAGTAGTAGTGGTGTGTGTGTGTGTGTGTGTGATTGTTACCAAGAATTGCTCTTGGCGTAGCCACGATCAAACATTGGCATCTCATTGACCTATTATTGTCAGAAAAGACATCGTCAGGAATCATCACTGTTACCATAATATGCGTGACTAAGACCACTGTGACACAGACAGAGAGTTGTTAAATCTAAACTAGCCCTTCATGTCGTCCTAAAACGGTGAAAGCAACAAGCCTCCAGGGCATTTTTCAACACCAAGTGACTGAAATTTTAAACAGTAGAGAACAATAACTTTCAGATATGTTTCGACTAGTCTGATAAACAGGCTTAAACTAAACATTCTAAATCAATAACCGAATGGAGCACCGACAAAGCTGCCATACAAAAGCAGGGCCGGAAAGCTAACGGCCAAATCTGAAGGATAAACCAGTATTTGATGCAAATAGTCAGAAATCAAAGAATATATACTCCTTTCTTGTAAACGTGCTGCTTTCATTGACTGGAAAAACAAATATAGGTACCAAACCAAAGCTGATACTTTCCGCCCAGCGCAAACTCCGAAATGAAGAACGAATTATGAAGCTATAAAAAATAAATAGAAATGCATCACGTGAAATACAAAAAAAAATACTGTGAATCATCCCCAGGTGCGTGAATTTTTCCAATTCTCTAAAGCAATCAAGCATCAGCTACTCCACTCATCAGCGGTAACTCTCTAATTAAAGACGAAAAGGGCATCTTTCAGGCTGAAAAAAGCACTAAAGACTCCCTGGTCGACAGAAACACCGATTTGGATGTTCTGACTACCCAACCCAAAAGCCCGACCCCCCCCTTCGACTATCCTCAGTCCATGGTGATTACCTATTCTGCCATCAAGCGGTAAAAATAACAAAGCCACAGGTCCTCATAGAATACAGCCGGAGACACTCTGCTGACCATGTCTCCTCCCCCTTGGAAAATACATGTGAACGAAGGAAATCCCCAAAGATCTCAAAGATAACCATCATCAATATCTATAAAACCAAGGGGTACCGGTCACGATTAATTCCAAGAAAACTTTCTGGCCATCAGAAATAAACATAGCTAGGAACCAAATCATAATCGGCACCTGCTATCCTCCTCCCCTCCCCAAAAAGTAGACCCATTTTTCCACTAGCAGATATGCACAGACTCGTGAGAAAGAACTACGCAGCTTACTTTTCTGGATGACCCCACAATGCGAGCACCTCATGACAAGACATCAGACAACAACTTCACAAACAGATCCTCAAAACACACTATTGACCCTTCAGCAGCAGTCAGAATTCCCCCCCTACAGTACATCAGAGCAGGTCAATCACACATCCAAACTTACTACTGGAACCCGGCCCAACCAGCCTGCCAGTGACCATCTCCTATCGCAGCCACACTTTCCATGTCTCCCAATACAGATCCCTGCCAGGATGAGATACAGCACAGCAAGTCCCAACTGGGTGGAATTCAAAAGAGGTTAAACAATCAACTACACAACAAACACACTTCCCAAATAGACAACACACTAGACAAATGGTGTTTTTTGAGAACGTGAGCCAAGCAATGGAGACACCACATGCCCATAGACCACTCACCGTACATTACCTCACCATAATACTCACATCAGGAATTCTACAGACACAATTCAGTAATTTATTAAAATTAATCATAGAACAAGGATGGACATAGAATACAAGACAATATTACACCATACACGAACAACTAAGAAACATGTACAAAAGAAGCATACGTGAATAACTGGCAAAACCAATAGCAAACCCGCAGAAGCTAATTACCCACAAAAATAAACACGGCAAGACAGGAACCTCAAGGAAATATCCAAACTACATCTTAAATAACGAATTAAATCAAATTAACAGAACCGAAAAGTACAAAATCGAATTCAAAACATAATGAGTAATATATATATATGTATATATATATATATATATATATATATATATATATATATATATATATATATATATATATATATATATATATATATATATATTTCATGTAAATCACAATGAAACGTCGATAAGATAAATCTTGATAAAATCACGGGAAAATGGAAACAACAGGTACCTTAAGCCGTCTTTATTCAAGACATCTTCAGAGGCAACTGGATTACATGGACAGAGAGGCTTAAATATACAGGGTGACCTAAAAACATGAGGTCAGGTCATATGATGACATCCACTAATCATACCAACACACGTAGAGGCTTAAGAAGGGTGGTGACGTGACTAGCCAGGTCAGGTCAGAAAAGGACCCACAAAATAACTATCATAAGAACATAAGAACATAAGAAAGTGGGATACTGCAGGAGCCGACTGGCCCATAAGGGCAGATCCCTTTCACACCAATCAGCACTTCCATGTGCCTATCCAACTTCGTCTTGAAGCTCCTAGCGTCCCCTCAGCACTTCCATGTGCCTATCAACTTCGTCTTGAAGCTCCCTAGCGTCCCCGATCCTACTACTAGCACTCGATGATCTATTCACATATCACAACTCTATTACCAAACCAGTGCTTGCCTATATCCTTTCTGAATCAGGAATTTATCTAATTTAAAGCCATTTGTTCTAGTTATTTCGTTATTACTGAGCTTCAGAACATCTTCCATTTTACCCTTGTTAATCACTTACCCACTTGTACACCTCTATCATATCTCCCTAACTCTACGCCTCTCTGTGAATGTAAGCCTAAACTTTTCAGTCTTTCTTCATATAGAGTTTCTAATATTATGGATCATTTTTGTCATTCTTCTTTTGTACTCTCTCCAAAAGAATCTATGTCCATTCTATAATAAGGACACCAGAACTGAACCATAATCCATGTGTGGCCTCACTAATGCTAGGTAAAGGATTTCAAGATAACGTCCAGCAGTTCTGTTACTCACAGACTGGAATATGAACTTAAGAGAATCCTACTGTTTGCCTTGTTGCGAACGCTAATACATTGTTTTCTAGGTTTCAGTCGTTGCTAACAAATACACCTAGATCTTTTTCACAAACTGAGTTTTTCTATTTCCGTGAGACATAAGAACATAAGAAACTGGGAGACTGCAGGGGCCGACTGGCCCATACAGGGCAGATCCCTTTCACACCATCCCAGCACTTCCATGTGCCTATCAACTTCGTCTTGAAGCTCCTAGCGTCCCCAGTCCTACTTAGCACTCGGTAGCCTATTCCACATATCCGCTCTATTACCAAACCAGTGCTTGCCTAAATCCTTTCTGAATCGGAATTTATCTAATTTAAAGCCATTTGTTCTAGTTATTTCGTTATTACTGAGCTTCAGAACATCTTCCATTTTACCCTGTTAATCCACTTACTTGTACACCTCTATCATATCTCCCCTAACTCTACGCCTCTCTAATGATAAGCCTAAGCTTTTCAGTCTTTCTTCATATGGAAGGTTTCTAATATTTTGGATCATTTTGTCATTCTTCTTTGCTCTCTCCAAAGAATCTATCCATTCTATAATGGACACCAGAACTGAGACCGCATAATCCATGCGTGGCCTCACTAATGCTGGGTAAGTTTCAAGATAACGTCAGCAGTTCTGTTACTCCACGAACCTGAATATGAACAGAATCTTGTTTGCCTTGTTGCGAACGCTAATACATTGTTTTCTAGGTTTCAAGTCGTTCTGCTAAAATACACCTAGATCTTTTCTAAACTGGAGTTTCTATTTCCGTGTTACCTAGTTTATACTAACGTTTGTATTCGTCTTCCTATCTGTAGTACCTTGCATTTATCAGTATTAAAATTCATTTGCCAGTCTACTGACCACTCATGTAGGTATCTAGATTTCTTTGAAGGTGTTCAAAGTCAATGTCTGAATTTATCACTCTCCCCCATTTTGGTATCATCTGCAAATTTACTAATCCTACTAGTTATGCCTAAATCAAGATCATTAATGAATATAACAAACAGCAGGGCCTATACAGATCCCTGGGGAACTCCGCTTTACCCACCCCAGTCTGACTTTAATCCATTTATGCTGACTCTTTGTTTCCTACCAGTTAACCATGACCTAATCATTTTAATACTGATCCACCTATTCCATGTTGCTACCTTCATATCAATCTCTCATGAGGACTCTATCAGAATCTTTACTGAAATCTAAATAAATTATATCATATGACTTATCATTATCTACCGCTTCAAATACTTCTGAAAAAGCTAAGCAAATTTGTGAGACAAGAACGTCCCTGGGTGAACCCGTGCTGAGAAAGAATGAATTAAGTTGAATGTTTCAAGGTGGCTTCTGATTTTTATGCAATAATTGACTCTCAGCAACTTGCCATGATTGACGGACTAATGCTATTGATTTATCACCCTTTGAAAATCGGAACTACATTTGCAAGTTTCCAAGCTTCTGCACTAGGCCCGATTCTAATGACTTATTAAATAAAACTGCTAATGGATTACTCAACTCATCTCTACATTCTTTTAATATTCTAGCATATCCTCGTCTGGACCAGGCGATTTATGAGGCTTCAGTTTGTTAATTACTTTAAGCACATCGTTACTAGTAATATTGATATTCA
>NW_024712781.1:0-12855 GCF_018991925.1 Homarus americanus
GGTGTACCAGGGAGTGTCAGTGGAGTACCTGGGAGTCTCAAAGGTGTACCTGGGAGTATCAGAGGTGTACCTGGAATATCGGAGGTGTACCTGGGAATATCGTAGGTGCACCTGGGAGTGTCAGAGGTATACCTGGGAGTGTCGGAGGTGTACCTGGAGTGTCAAGCAGGAGTACCTGATTGCCGAGGTGTACCTGGCAGTGTCAGAGGTGTACCTGGGAGTGTCAGAGATGTACCTGGGAGGGTCAGAGGTGTACCTGGAGTGTCAGTGGTGTACCAGGGAATGTCAGTTGAGTACTTGGGAGCACTGGGCGGTGTACCTGGGAGGTCAGAGGTGTCACCTTAGAGGTCAGAGGTGTACCTGGGAGTGTCAGAGGTTACCTGGGAGGTCGGAGGTGTACCCTGGGAGTGTGAGAAGTGCACCTGGGAGTGTCGGAGGTGTACCTGGGAGTGCCGGAGGTACCTGGCAGTGTCAGCGGTGTACCTGGGAGTGTCAGAGGTGTACCAGGGAATGTCAGTGGAGTACCTCGGAGTGTCTGAGGTGTACCTGGGAGTCTAGGAGGTGTAACTGGGTGTGTCAGAGGTGTACCTGGGAGTGTCAGAGGTGTACCTGGGAGTGTCAGAGGTGACCTGGGAGTGTCGGAGGTGTACTTATGAGTGAGAAGTGTACCTGAAGTGTCTAGGGTGTACCTGGGAGTGTCTGGGGTGTACCTGGGAGGTCTGAGGTGTACCTGGTAAGTCTCAGAGGTGACCTGGGAGTGTCAGAGGTGCACCTGGGAGTGTCAGAGGTGTACCTGAGAGTGTCGGAGGTGTACCTGGGGCAGGAGTACCTGGGAATGTCAGAGGTGTACCTGGCAGTGTCAGAGGTGTACCTGGGACTGTCAGAGATGTACCTTGGAGTGTCAGAGGTGTATCTGGGAGTGTCGGACGTGTACCTGGGAGTGTCAGAGGTGTACCAGGGAAAGTCAGTGGAGTACTTGGGAGTGTCAGAGGTGTACCTGGGAGTGTCAGAGGTGTACCTGGGAGTGTCAGAGGTGTACCTGGGAGTATCAGAATGTGTACCTGGGAGTGCCAGAGGACCTGGGAATGTGAGGTATACCAGGAGTGTCAGTGAAGTAACTGGGAGTCTCAAAGGTGTACCTGGGAGTATCGGAGGTGTACCTGGGAATATCGGAGGTGTACCTGGGAATGTCGAGGTGTACCAGGGTTTGTCAGAGGTGTACCTGGGAGTCTCAGAGGTGAACCAGGGCGTGTCAGGGAGGTACCAGGGAGTGTCAGGAGTACCTGGGAGTCTCAAAGGTGTACCTGGGAGTACTGAGAGGTGTACCTGGGAATATCGGAGGTGTACTGGGAATATCGTAGGTGCACCTGGGAGGTCAGAGGCTTGTCTGGGAGTGTCGGAGGTGTACCTGAGTGTCACAGGAGTGACCTGGGATTGTCAGAGGTGACCTGGCAGTGTCAGAGGTACCTGGAGTGTCAGAGATGTACCTGGGAGGGTCAGAGGTGTACCTGGGAGTGTCAGTGGTGTACCAGGAGTCAGTTGAGTACTTGGGAGTATCAGAGGTGTACCTGGGAGTGTCAGAGGTGTACCTGAGTGTCAGAGGTGTACCTGGGAGGTCAGGAGGTACCTGGGAGGTCGGAGGTGCACCTGGGATGTGAGAAGTGTACCTGGATGTCGGAGGTGTACCTGGGAGTGTCGGAGGTGTACCTGGCAGTGTCAGCGGGTGTACCTGGGAGTGTCAGAGGTGTACCAGAATGTCAGTGGAGTACCTGGAGTGTCAGAGGTGTACCTGGGAGTTTAGAGGTGTAACTGGGTGTGTCAGAGGTGTACCTGGGAGTGTCAGAGGTACCTGGGAGTGTCAGAGGTGTACCTGGGAGTGTCGGAGGTGGCACGAGGAGTGTGGAGAAGTGCACTGGAAGGTCTCGTGTACCTGGGAGTGTCTGGGGTGGACCTGGGAGTCTGAGGTGTACCGGTGGAAGTCTCAGAGGTGTACCTGGGAGTGTCAGAGGTGTACCTGGGAGTGTCAGAGGTGTACCTGAGAGTGTCGGAGGTGTACCTGGGAGTGTCACAGGAGTACCTGGGAATGTCAGAGGTGTACCTGGCAGTGTCAGAGGTGTACCTGGGACTGTCAGAGATGTACCTTGGAGTGTCAGAGGTGTATCTGGGAGTGTCGGACGTACCTGGGAGGTCAGAGGTGTACCAGGGAAGTCAGTGGAGTACTTGGGAGGTCAGAGGTGTACCTGGGAGTGTCAGAGGTGTACTGGAGTGTCAGAGGTGTACCTGGGAGTATCAGAATGTGTACCTGGGAGTGCCAGAGGTGTACCTGGGAATGTCAGAGGTATACCAGGGAGTGTCAGTGAAGTACCTGGGAGTCTCGAAGGTGTACCTGGGAGTATCGGAGGTGTACCTGGGAATATCGGAGGTGTACCTGGAATATCGGAGGTGTACCAGGGAGTGTCAGAGGTGTACCTGGGAGTCTCAGGAGGTGAACCAGGGCGTGGTCAGAGGTGTACCAGGGAGTGTGTGGAGTACCTGGGAGTCCTAAAGGTGTACCTGGGAGTATCAGAGGTGTACCTGGAATATCGGAGGTGTACCTGGGAATATCGGAGGTGCACCTGGGAGTGTCAGAGGTATATCTGGGAGTGTCGGAGGTGTACCTGGAGTGTCACAGGAGTACCTGGGATTGTCAGGAGGTGCACCTGGCAGTGTCAGAGGTGTACCTGGGAGTGTCAGATGTACCTGGGAGTGTCAGAGGTGTACCTGGGAGTGTCAGTGGTGTACCAGGGAATGTCAGTTGAGTACTTGGGAGTATCAGCGGTGTACCTGGGAGTGTCAGAGGTGTACCTTAGAGTGTCAGAGGTGTACCTGGGAGGCGAAGAGGTACCTGGGAGTGTCGGAGGTGTACCTGGAGGTGAGAAGGGCACTGGGAGTGTCGGAGGTACCTGGGAGTGTCAGAGGTGTACCAGGGAATGTCAGTGGAGTACCTGGGAGTCGAGGTGTACCAGGAATGTCAGTGAGTACCTGGAAGTGTCAAAGTTGTACCTGGGAGTCAGAGGTGTACCTGGGAGTGTCAGAGGTGTACCTGGGAGTGTCAGAGGTACCTGGAGCGGAGTTTACCTGGGAGTGTCAGAAGTGTACCTCGGGAGGTTGGGTATACTGGGAGTGTCAGAGGTACCTGGGAGTGTCAGGGGTGTACCAGAGTGTCAGAGGTGTACCTGGGAATGTCAGGAGGTACCTGGGAGTGTCAGAGTTGTACCTGGTAGTGTCGGAGGTGTACCTGGGAGTGTGAAGAAGTAACTGTGAGTGTCGGAGGTACCTGGGAGGTCGGAGGTACCTGGGAGTGCTCGGCGGTGTACCTGGGAGTGTCTGAGTTGTACCTGGAGTGTCAGAGGTGTGCCTGGAGGTGCGGAGGACACTTGGGAGTGTCAGAGGTGAACCTGGAGTGACTGAGGTACCTGGGAGTGTCTGAGGTGTACTGGCAGTGTCTGAGGTAACTGCAGGTCTGGAGGTGTACCTGGCAGTGTCAGCGGTGTACCTGGAAGTGTCAGCGTGTACCTGGGAGGTTAGACGTGTATCAGGGGAGGACAGAGGCGTACCTAGGGAGAGTCAGAGGTGTACCTGGAGAAGTGTACCTGGAGTGTCTGGGGTTTCCCTGGGAGTGTCAGAGGTGATACCTGGGAGTGTCAGGTGTACCTGGGAGTGTCAGAGGTACCAGGAGGTCAGAGGTGTACCTGGGAGGTCGGAGGTACCTGGGAGTGTGGGTGTACCTGGGAGGTCGTGAGGTGTACCTGGGAGTGTCGGAGGTATATCTGGGAGTTTCAGAGGTGTACCAGGAGTGTCAGAGGTACCTGGGAGGTCAAAGGTGTACCTAGGTGTATCGGATGTTTACCTGGGAGTGTCGGAGTTGTACCTGGGAGGTCAGAGGTGGTACCTGGGAGTGTCGGAGGTGTACCTGGGAGTGTCACAAGAGTACCTGGATTGTCAGGAGCTGTACCTGGCAGTGTCAGATGTGTACCTGGGAGTGTCAGAGATGTACCTGATGTGTCAGAGGTGTATCTGGGAGTGTCGGACGCTTACCTGGGAGTGTCAGAAGTGTACCAGGGAATGTCAGTGGAGTACTTGGGAGTCTCAGAGGTGTACATGGGAGTGTCAGAGGTGTACCTGGGAGTGTCGGAGGTGTACCTGGGAGTGTCACAGGAGTAGCTGGGAGTGTCGGAGGTGTACCTGGGAGTGTGAGAAGTGTACCTGGGAGTGTCGGAGGTGTACTTGGGAGTGTCGGATGTGTACCTGACAGTGTCAGCGGTGTACCTGGGAGTGTTAGAGGTGTACCAGGGAATGCCAGTGGAGTACCTGGGAGTGTCAAAGGTGTACCTGGGAGTGTCAGAGGTGTACCTGGGAGTGTCAGAGGTGTACCTGGGAATGTCAGAGGTGTACCTGGGAGTGCCAGAGGTGTACCTGGGAGTGTCGGAGGTGTATCTGGGAGTGTAAGAAGTGTACCTGGGAGTGTCAGAGGTGTAACTGGGAGGTTGGAGGTGTACCTGGGAGTATCAGAGGTGTACCTGGAAGTGTCAGAGGTGTACCTGGGAGTGTGAGAAGTTTACGTGGGAGTGTCGGAGGTGTACCTGGGAGTGTCGGAGGTGTACCTGGCAGTGTCAGAGGTGTACCTGGGAGTGTCAGAGGTGTACCAGGAAATGTCAGTGGAGTACCTGGGAGTGTCAAAGGAGTACCTGGGAGTGTCAGAGGTGTACCTGGGAGTATCAGAGGTGTACCTGGGAGTGTCAAAGGTGTACCTAGGAGTGTCAGAGGTGTACCTGGGGAGTGTCTGGGGTGTTTCTGGGAATATCTGGGGTGTACCTGGGAGTGTCTGAGGTGTACCTGGGAGTGTCAGAGGTGTACCTGGGAGTGTCAGAGGTGTACCTCGGAGTGTCAGGGTTGTACCAGGGAGTGTCAGTAGAGTACCTGGGAGTGTCAGAGGTGTACCTGGGAGTGTCGGAGGTGTACATGGAGGTCAGAGGTGTACCTGGGAGTGTCAGGGTGTACCAGGGAGGTCAGTGGGAGTACTTGGGAGTGTTAGGAGGTGTACCTGGGAGTGTCTGGGAGGTGTACCTTGGGAGTATCTGAGGTACCTGGGAGGTCAGAGAAGTACCAAGGGAGTGTCACAGGAGTACCTGGGAGTGTGAGAGTGTGTACCTTCTGGAGTGAGAGGTGCACCTAGAAGTGTTTGAGGTGTTCCAGGTACTGCCGTGAGGTGTACCTGGGAGTGTCTGAGGTACCTGGGAGTGTCTGGAGGTGTACCTGGGAGGTCAGGGATAACTTAGGAGGAAAGAGGTGGCCTGGGAAGTGTCAGAGGTGTACCAGGGAGTGTCTGAGGTGTACCTGGGAGTGTCAGAGGTGTACCAGGGAGTGTCAGAGGTGTACCTGGGAGTGTCAAAGGTGTACCTTGGAGTATCGGAGGTTTACCTGGGAGTGTCGGAGTTGTACATGGGGGTGTCGGAGGCGGACCTGGGAGTGTCAGAGGTGTACCTGGGAGTATCAGAGGTGTACCTGGGAGAGTCAGAGGTGTACATGGGAATGTCAGGGGTATACCAGGGAGTGTCAGTGAAGTACCTTGGAGTCTCAAAGGTGTACCTGGGAGTATCGAAGATGTACCTGGGAATATCGGAGGTGTACCTGGGAACACCGGAGGTGTACCAGGGAGAGTCAGAGGTGTACCTGGGAGTGTCACAGGAGTACCTGGGATTGTTAGAGCTGTACCTGGCAGTGTCAGAGGTGTACCTGGGAGTGTCAAAGATGTACCTAGGAGTGTCAGAGGTGTATCTGGGAGTGTCGGACGTGTACCTTGGAGTGTCAGAAGTGTACCATTGAATGTCAGTGGAGTACTTGGGAGTGTCAGAGGTGTACCTGGCAGAGGTGTACCTGGGAGTGTCGGAGGTGTACCTGGGAGTGTCACAGGAGTACCTGGGATTGTCAGAGGTGTACCTGGCAGTGTCAGAGGTGTACCTGGGAGTATGAGAGATGTACCTGGGAGTGTCAGAGGTGTATGTGGGAGTGTCGGACATGTACCTGGGAGTGTCAGAAGTGTACCAGGGAATGTCAGTGGAGTACTTGGGAGTGTGAGAGGTGTACCTGGGAGTGTCAGAGGTGTACCTTGGAGAGTCAGAGGTGTACCTGGGAGTGTCAGAGGTTTACATGGGAGTGTCGGAGGTGCACCAAGAGGTGTGAGAAGTGTACCTGGGAGTGTCGGAGGTGTACTTGGGAGTGTCGGAGGTGGACCTGGCAGTGTCAGCGGTGTACCTGGGAGTGTCAGAGGTGTACCAGGGAATGTCAGTGGAGTACCTGGGAGTGTCAGAAGTGTACCTGGGAGTGTCGGAGGTGTACCTGGGAGTGTCAGAGGTGTACCTGGGAATGTCAGAGGTGTACCAGGGAGTGTCAGAGGCGTACCTGGGAGTGTCGGAGTTGTACCTGGGAGTGTCTGGGGTGTATCTGGGAATATCTGGGGTGTACCTGGGAGTGTCTGAGGTGTACCTGGGAGTGTCAGAGGTGTACCTGGGAGTGTCAGAGGTGTACCTCGGAGTGTCAGGGTTGTACCAGGGAGTGTCTGAGGTGTACCTGGGAGTGGCAGAGGTGTATGTGGGAGTGTTGGAGGTGTACCTGGGAGTGTCAAAGGTGTACCAGGAATGTCGTGGAGTACTTGGGAGGCGTCAGAGGTGTACCTGGGAGTGTCAGAGGTGTACCGGGAGTGTCAGTGAAGTACCTGGGAGTCTCAAAGGTGTACCTGGGAGTATCGGAGGTGTACCTGGAATATCGGAGGTGTACCTGGGAATATCGGAGGTACCAGGGAGTCAGAGGTGTACCTGGGAGTTTCAGAGGTGAACCAGGCGTGTCAGAGGAGTACCTGGGAGTGCCAGAGGTGTACCAGGGAGTGTCAGTGGGAGTACCTGGGAGTCTCAGTTGTACCTGGGAGTATCAGAGGTGTACCTGGGAATATCGGAGGTTGCTACCTGGGAATATCGGAGGTGTACCTGGGAGTGTCAGGATATCTGGGAGGTCGGAGGTGTACCTGGAGTGTCACAGGAGTACCTGGGATTGTCAGGGGTGTACCTGGGAGTGTCAGAGGTGTACCTGAGAGTGTCAGAGATGTACCTGGGAGTGTCAGAGGTGTACCTGGGAGTGTCAGGGGTGTACCAGGAATGCTGAGGTGAGTACTTGGGAGTGTCAGCGTGTACCTGGGAGTGTCAGAGGTGTACCTTAGAGTGTCAGAGGTGTACCTGGGAGTGTCAGAGGTGTACCTGGGAGTGTCGGAGGTGTACCTGGAGTGTGAGAAGTGTACCTGGGAGTGTCGGAGGTGTACCTGGGAGTGTCGGAGGTGTACCTCAGTGTCAGCGGTGTACCTGGGAGGTCAAGGGTGTACCTGGGAGTGTCAGGAGGTGTACCAGGAATGTCAGTGGAGTACCTGGGAGTGTCAGAGGTGTACCTGGGAGGTCAGAGGTGTACCTGGGAAGTCAGAGGTGTACCTGGGAGTGTCAGGAGGTGTACCTGGGAGTGTCGGAGGTGTACCTGGGAGGTGGAGAAGTGTACCTGGGAGTGTCTGGGGGTACCTGGGAGTGTCAGAGGTGTACCTGGGAGTAGTCTGGGTGTACCAGGAGGTCAGAGGTGTACCTGGGATGTCAGGAGGTGTACCTGGGAGGTCAGAGGTGTACCTGGGAGGGTCGGAGGTACCTGGGAGTGTCAGAAGTGTAACTGGAATGTCGGAGGTGTACCTGGGAGTGTCGGAGGTGTACCTGGCAGGCCGGGTGTAATGGAGTGTCAGGTGGAGTACCAGGAGTGTCAGGGGTGTACCTGTCAGTGTCTGTGGTGTACCTAGGGAGTGTCTGAGGTGTACCTGGGAGTGTCAGAGAAGTACCAGGAGTGTCACAGGTTACCTGGGAGTGCTAGAGGTACTTGGAGGTGAGAGAGGTACCTAGGAGTGTCTGAGGTGTACCTGGGAGTGTCAGAGGTGTACCTGGGAGTGTCTGAGGTGTACCTGGGAGTGTCTGAGGTGTACCTGGGAGTGTCAGGGAGAACCAGGGAGTGAGAGGTACCTAGGAGTGTCAGAGGTACCAGGGAGTGTCTGAGGTACATGGGAGTGTCAGAGGTGTACCAGAGAGTGTCAGAGGAATACCTAGGAGTGTCAGAGGTGTACCTGGGAGTGTCAGAGGTACCTAGGAGTATCGGGAGGTTTACCTGGGAGTGTCGGAGTTGTACCTGGGAGTGTCGGAGGCGGACATGGGAGGCCAGAGGTGTACCTGGGAGCATCAGAGGTGTACCTGGGAGGTCAGAGGAGTACCTGGGAATGTCAGAGGTATACCAGGGAGTGTCAGTGAGTACCTGGGAGTCTCAAAGGTGTACCTGGGAGTATCGGAGGTGTCCCTGGGAATATCGGAGGTGTACCTGGGAGGTCAGAGGTGTACCTGGGAGTGTCAGAGGTGTACCTGGGAGTGTCAGAGATGCTACTGGAGTGTCAGAGGTGTACCTGGGAGTGTCAGGGGAGTACCTGGGAGTGAAAGAGGTGTACCTGGGAGTGTCAGAGGTGTACCTGGGAGTGTCTGAGGTGTACCTGGGAGTGTCAGGAGGTGTACCAGAGTGTCAGAGGAATACCTGGAGTGTCAGAGGTGTACCTGGGAGTGTCAGAGGTGTACCTGGGAGGCCCAGGTGTACCTGGGAGCATGGAGTTGTACCTGGGAGTGTCGGAGGGGACATGGGAGGTCAGAGGTGTACTTGGGAGTATCAGAGGTGTACCTGGGAGGTTGGAGGAGTACCAATGTCAGAGGATACCAGGGAGGTCAGGGGTGAGTACCTGGGAGTCTCAGAGGTACCTGGGAGACGGAGGTGTCCCTGGGAACACGGAGGTCTACCTGGGAGGTCAGGAGGTGTACCTGGGAGTGTCAGAGGTGTACCTGGGAGTGTCAGAGATGTACCTGGGAGTGTTAGGAGGTGTACCTGGGAGTGTCTGAGGGGTACCAGGGAATGTCAGTGGAGCACCTGGAGTGTCAGAGGTACCTGGGAGTTTCAGAGGTGTACCTGGGTGTGTCAGAGGTACCTGGGAGTGTCAGAGGTGTACCTGGGAGTGTCAGAGGTACCTGGGAGTGTCGGAGGTACTTGGGAGTGTGAGAAGTGTACCTGGAAGTGTCTGGGGGTACCTGGGAGTGTCTGGGGTGTACTGGGAGTGTCTGAGGTGTACCTGGGAGTGTCAGAGGTGTACCTGGGAGTTCAGAGGTGTACCTGGGAGGTCAGAGGTGTACCTGGGAGTGTCGGAGGTGTACTGGGAGTGTCACAGGAGTACCTGGGAATGTCAGAGGTGTACCTGCAGTGT
Organism: Homarus americanus; assembly: GCF_018991925.1. NCBI lineage: Eukaryota > Metazoa > Arthropoda > Malacostraca > Decapoda > Nephropidae > Homarus > Homarus americanus. The sequence continues at coordinate 9,353 of NW_024712781.1, forward strand.
CAGAGGTGTACCTGGGACTGTCAGAAGGTACCTTGAGTGTCAGAGGTGTATCTGGGAGTGTCGGACGTACCTGGGAGTGTCAGAGGTGTACCAGGAATGTCAGTGAGTACTTGGGAGCCAGAGGTGTACCTGGGAGTGCTGGGAGGTGAAGTGGGAGTGAGGACGTACCTGGAAGTGTCAGAGGTGTACCAGGAATGTCAGTGAGTACTTGGGAGGTCAGATGTGTACCTGGGAGCCGGGAGGTGTACCTGGGAGGCTGGGGAGGTGTACCTGGGAGTACAGAGGTGTACCTGGGAGTGCCAGAGGTGAACCTGGGAATGTCAGAGGTATACCAGGAGTGTCAGGGCACCTGGGAGTCTCAAAGGTGTACCTGGGAGCACGGAGGTGTACCTGGGAATATCGGAGGTGTACCTGGGAATGTCGGAGGTGTACCAGGGAGTGTCAGAGGTGTACCTGGGAGTCTCAGAGGTGAACCAGGGCGTGTCAGAGGTGTACCAGAGTGTCAGTGGGAGTACCTGGAGTCTCAAAGGTGTGACCTGGGAGTATCAGAGGTGTACCTGGGAATATCGGAGGTGTACCTGGGAATATCGGAGGTGCACCTGGAGTGTCAGAGGTGTACCTGGGAGTGTCGGAGGTGTACCTGGGAGGTCAGAGGAGTACCTGGGATTGTCAGAGGTGTACCTGGCAGGTCAGAGGTGTACCTGGGAGAGTCAGAGATGTACCTGGGAGGTCAGGAGGTGTACCTGGGAGTGTCAGGTGGTGTACCAGGGAATGTCAGAGGACTGTCAGAGATGTACCCGGAGTGTCAGAGGTGTATCTGGGGAGTGTCGGATGTGCACCTGGGAGTGTCAGAGGTACCAGGAATGTCAGTGGAGTACTTGGGAGTGTCAGGTACCTGGGAGTGTCAGAGGTGTGTATGTGGGAGTGTTGGACTGCACCTGGGGGGTGTCAAAGGTGCACCAGGGAATGTCAGTGTGGTGCACTTGGGAGGCCAGATGTGTATCTTGGGAGCAAGCTGGGGAGGTGCCTGGGAGTGTCAGGAGGTGTACCTGGGAGATCAGAGGTGTACCTGGGAGTGCCAGGAGGGGCCCAAATGTCAGAGGTGGCTCAGGGAGTGGTCAGTGAAGTACCCTCGGAGAGCCCTGAAGGTGTACCTGGGGAGCATCGGGAGGTGTACCTGGGAATAATGAGGTACCTGGGAATATCGGGAGGTGCCAGGGAGTGTGAGAGGTGTACCAGGAGTGTCAGAGGTGCACCTGGGAGTCTCAGAGGTGAACCAGGGCGGTCAGGAGGTGTACCAGGAGTGTCAGGGGTGAGTACCTGGGGAGTCTCAAAGGTGTACCTGGGAGTATCAGAGTGTACCTGGGAAAATCGGGAGGTGTGGGCCTGGGAATATCGGGAGGTGCACCTGGGAGCAAGCCAGAGGTACCTGGGAGCCAGAGGTGTACTTAAAAGTCAACAGGAGTACCTGGGATTGTCAGAGGTGTACCTGGCAGTACAGAGGTGTACTTGGGAGAGCTGGGAGATGTACCTGAGCAAGCCAGAGGTGTGCCTGGGAGTGTCAGTGGTGTACCAGGGAATGTCAGTTGAGCATTGAGTATCATGGTGTACCTGGGAGTGTCAGAGGTGTACCTTAGAGCACAGAGGTGTACCTGGGAGGTTAGAAAATGGGAGGTGGTGGAAGGCACCTGGGAGTGTCGGAGGTGTACCTGGGAGTGTCGGAGGTGTCCCTGGCAGTGTCATGGTGAATTCAAGAAAGGTCAGCGGTGTACCTGGGAGTGTCAGAGGTGTGCACCAGGAATGTCAGGAGCACCTGGGAGTGTCAGCTGTGTACCTGGGAGTGTCAGAGGCAGGTACCTGGGAGTGTCAGAGGCAGGTACCTGGGAGCATCAGAGGTACCTGGGAGTGTCCGAGTTGTACCTGGGAGTGTGAGGTACCCGGGAGTGTCTGGGTGTACCTGGGAGGTCAGGAGGTGTACCTGGGAGTGTCTGGGGTGTACCAGGAGTGTCAGACGTGTTCTGGGAATGTCGAGGTGTACCTGGGAGGTCAGAGGTGTACTCTGGAGTGTCGGGAGGTGTACCTGGGAGTGTAAGAAGTGTAACTGGAATGTCGGAGTGTGTACCAGGAGTGTCGGAGGTGTACCTGGCAGTGTCAGCGTGTACTCTGGGAGTGTCAGTGGAGTACCAGGGAGTGTCATACCTGGCTCGCGTCTGTAGTACCCAGAGCGTCTGGAGGTGTACCTGGGAGCGTCAGAGAAGTACCAGGAGTGTCACAGGATTGGCCTGGGAGCAAGGAGAGAGGTGTACCTTGGAGTGTGAGAGGTACCTAGGAGGTTCCCCAGGTGTACCTGAGCAAAATGGGGAGGTGTACTTGGGAGTGCCTGAGGTACCTGGGAGCAAGTTCGAGGTGTACCTGGGAGTGTCAGGGGAGAAACCAGGAGAGAAAGAGGTACCTAGGGAGCACAGAGGGGTGCAACAGGAGTGCCTGAGGTACCTGGGAGTGTCAGAGGTGTACCAGAGAGCAAGCTAGTGAATACCCAGGAGGCCGGGAGGGGTGTACCTGGGAGCGTCAAAGTGTACCTAGGGAGCACGGGAGGTTTACCTGGGAGTGTCGGAGGTGTACCTGCGAATGTCAGAGGCATACCAGGGAGTGTCAGTGAGTACCTGGGAGCCCTCAAAGGTGTACTCCAGAGCACGGAGGTGTCCCTGGGAACATCGGAGGTTCACCTGGGAGGTCAGAGGTGCACCTGGGAGTGTCAGAGGTGCACCTGGGAGTTTCAGAGGTGCACCTGGGTGTGTCAGAGGTGTACCTGGGAGTGTCAGGAGGTGCACCTGGGGAGTGTCAGAGGTGTACCTGGGGAGTGTCGGAGGTACTGCGGGAGCAAGAGAAGGCACCTGGAAGTGTCTGGGGGGCACCTGGGAGTGTCTGGGTGTACCTGGGAGTGTCTGAGGTGTACCCAGAGTGTCAGAGGTGTACCTGGGAGGCTGGAGGTGTACCTGGGAGGCCAGAGGTACCTGGGAGGCCGGAGGCACCTGGCGGTCACAGGAGCACCTGGGAATGTCAGGAGGTGTACCTGGCAGTGTCAGGAGGTGTACCTGGGACTGTCAGAGATGTACCTTGGAGTGTCAGAGGTGTATCTGGGAGAAGTCGGACGTACCTGGAGTGTCAGAGGTGTACCAGGGAATGTCAGTGAGCACTTGGGAGTGTCAGGAGGTACCTGGGAGTGTCAGAGGTGCGTGGGAGCAAGCTGGACGGTACCTGGGAGTGCTCAGAGGTGTACCAGGGAATGTCAGTGAGCACGGGGAGGCCAGATGTGTACCTGAGTGTCAAAAGGTACCTGGGAGTGTCAGAGGTGTACCTGGGAGCATCAGAGGTGTTCCTGGGAGCAAGCAGAGGTGAACCTGGGAATGTCAGAGGCATACCAGGGAGGCTCGGGGTGAAGCACCTGGGAGTTCTGGTACCTGGGAGCACGGGAGGTGTACCTGGGAACACGGAGGTGTACC
>NW_024712782.1:0-32830 GCF_018991925.1 Homarus americanus
ACTCTGACTTTGTTACAGGACTTTGATCACCTGATCAGCCTTTTTGGGACTTTAATCGATCAAATTTTTATTATACTCGACTAGGAGTTTGTTTACCGATAAGGATCAGGACTTTCTTATACTTATATTGATTAGGGCCTTGTTAAACTTGGATCGAGTATAACAGCCTCTCACGAGTATAACAAAAGTCCCTGATCGAGATATCACAAGGTCCCTGATCAAGTATAACAAAGTCCCTGAATAGGTATAACAAAGTCCCTGATCCGGAGTATAACAAAGTCCCCTCACCGAGTATAACAAAGTTCTGATCCGAGAATGCAAGTCCCCTGGTCGAGTATAACCGGCTCCCTCGTTGATTATAACAAAGAACCCTGGTCGAGTATAACAAAGTCCCTTGATCGAGTATAACAAAGGCCCCTGATCGAGTTTAACAAAGGCCCCTGATCGAGTATAACAAAGTCCTCCGGTCGAGTATAACAAAGGCCCCTCATCGAGTTTAACAAAGGCTCTCATCGAGTAAAACAAAGTCCCTTGATCGAGTATAACAAAGTCCCCTGAACGATTATAACAAAGGTCCCTCATCGAGTATAACAAAATTCTCTGATCGAGCATACCAAAGCCCCCTGATTGAGTATAACAAAGTCCCCTGGTCGAGTATAACAAAGTCCCCTGATCGAGTATAACAAAGTCCCCTGGTCGAGTATAACAAAGTCCCGTGATCGAGTATAACAAAGGTCCCTAATCGAGTATAACAAAATTCTCTGATCGAGCATAACAAAGGCCCCTCATCGAGTATAACAAAGTCCCCTGATCGAGTATAACAAAGTCCGCTGATCGAGTATAACAAAGTCCCGCCAAGTCCAGAGTATAACAAAGTCCCCTCATCGAGTATAACAAAGCCCCCTGATCGGGTATAACAAGGGCCCTTGATCGAGTATAACAAAGGCTCCTCATCGAGTATAACAAAGTCCCATGGTCGAGTATAACAAAGACCCCTCATCGAATATAACAAAGTCCCCTGATCGAGTATTACAAGGTCCCCTGATCGAGGAGAACAAAGTCACGTGATCGAGTGTAACAAAGTCCCCTGCACGATTATATCAAAGGCCCCTGATTGAGTATAACAAAGTTCCCAGATCGAGTATAACAATGCCCGTTGATCGAGTATAACAAAGGCCCCTGATCGAGTTTAACAAGAATCCCGTGATCGAGTATAACAAAGGTCCCTGATCGAGTATAACAAAATTCTCCTGATCGAGGCATAACAAAGGCCCCTCATCGAGGTATAACAAAAGTTCCCTGTTGTTCGAGTATATAAAGTCCGCTGATCGAGTATAACAAAGTCCCTTGATCGAGTATAACCAGAATCCCCCTGATCGAGTATAACAAAAGGCCCTGATCGAGTATAACAAAGGCCCTGATCGAGTATAACAAAGTCCCTGATCGAGTATAACAAAGTCCGCTGATCGAGTATAACAACAAAGTCCCCTGATCGAGGTATAACAAAAGGCCCTAGTCTAGTTTAACAGTATAACAAAGGCCCCTGATCGAGTATAACAAAGTCCCGTGATCGAGTATAACAAAGGACCCAAATCGAGTTTAACAAAGTCCCCTGATAGAGTATAACAAAGTCCCCTAATCGAGAATAACAAAGGCACCTCATCAGTTTAACAAAGGCCCCTGATCGAGTATAACAAAGTCCGCTGATCGAGTATAACAAAGTCCCCTGATCGAGTATAACAAAGGCCCATGATCGAGTTTAACAAAGACCCCTGATCGAGTATAACAAAGTTCCCTGGTCGAGTATAACAAAGGCCCCTCATCGAGTTTAACAAAGGCCCTCATCGACTATAACAAAGTTCCCTGGTCGAGTATAACAAACTCCCCTGGTCGAATATAACAAAGAACCCTGGTCGAGTATAACAAAGTCCCCTGATCGAGTATAACAAAGTCCCCTGGTCGAGTATAACAAAAGCCCCTGATCGAGTTTAACAAAGTCCCCTGATCGAGTTTAACAAAGGCCCCTGATCGAGTATAACAAAGTCCTTTAGTCGAGTATAACAAACTCCCCTGGTCGAGTATAACAAAGTCCCCTGGTCGAGTATAACAAAGGCGTCTCATCGAGTTTAAGAAAGGCCCCTCATCGAGTATAACAGAAGCCCTTCATCGAGTTTAACAAAGGCCCTCATCGAGTATAACAAAGTCCCCTGATCGAGTATAACAAAGTCCCCTGGTCGAGTATAACAAAGGCCCCTAATCGAGTTTAACAAAGTCCCCTGATCGAGTTTAACAAAGGCCCCTGATCGAGTATAACAAAGTCCTTTAGTCGAGTATAACAAACTCCCCTGGTCGAGTATAACAAAGTCCCCTGGTCGAGTATAACAAAGGCCCCTCATCGAGTTTAAGAGAGGCCCCTCATCGAGTATAACAAAGTCCCATGGTCGAGTATAACAAATTCCCCTCACCGAGTATAACAAAGTTCCCTGATCGAGTATAACAAAGCCCCCCTCATAGAGTATAACAATGTCCCCTGATCGAGTATAGCAAAGTCTCCTGATCGGGTATAACAAAGGCCCCTGATCGAGTATAACAAAGTCCGATGATCGAGTATAACAAAGTCCCCTGATCGAGTATAACAAAGGCCCATGATCGAGTTTAACAAAGACCCCTGATCGAGTATAACATAGTCCGTTGGTCGAGTATAACAAACTCCTCTGTTCGAGTATAACAAATTCCCCTGATCGAGTATAACAAAGTCCCCTGATTGAGTATAACAAAGTCCCTTGAACGATTATAACAAAGGCCCCTGATCGAGTATAACAAAGTTCCTGATCGAGTATAACAAAGCACCCTGATCGAGTTTAACAAAGTCCCCTGATAGAGTATAACAAAGTCCCTTGATCGAGTATAACAAAGGCCCCTGATCGAGTTTAACAAAGGCCCCTAATCGAGTATAACAAAGTCCCCTGGTCGAGTATAATAAAGTCCCCTGATCGATTTAACAAAGGCCCCTCATCGAGTATAACAAAGTCCCCTGATCGAGTATAACAAAGTCCCCTGAACGATTATAACAAAGGTCCCTGATCGAGTATAAAAAAATTCTCTGATCGAGCATACCAAAGCCCCCTAATTGAGTATAACAAAGTCCCCTGGTCGAGTATAACAAAGTCCCCTGATCGAGTATAACAAAGTCCCCTGGTCGAGTATAACAAAGTCCCGTGATCGAGTATAACAAAGGTCCCTGATCGAGTATAACAAAATTCTCTGATCGAGCACAACAAAGGCCCCTCATCGAGTATAACAAAGTCCCCTGATCGAGTATAAAAAAGTCCGCTGATCGAGTATAACAAAGTCCCTTGATCGAGTATAACCTATTCCCCTGATCGAGTATAACAAAGGCCCCTGATCAAGTTTAACAAAGGCCCCTGATCGAGTATAACAACGGCCCCTGATCGAGTTTAATAAAGGCCCCTGATAGAGTATAACAAAGTCCCCTGGTCGAGTATAAGAAACTCTCCTGGTCGAGTATAACAAAGTCCCCTAATCGAGTATAACAAAGTCCCCTGATCGAGTATAACAAAGGCCCCTGATCGAGTATAACAAAGGCCCCTCATCGAGTATAACAAAGTCCCCTGATCGAGTATAACAAAGTCCGCTGATCGAGTATAACAAAGTCCCTTGATCGAGTATAACAAAGTCCCCCGATCGAGTATAACAAAGGCCCCTGATCAAGTTTAACAAAGGCTTCGGATCGAGTATAACAAAGTCCCCTGGTCGAGTATAACAAACTCTCCTGGTCGAGTATAATAAAGTCCCCTGATCAAGTATAACAAAGTACCCTTATCGAGTATAACAATCTCCCATGCTCGAGTATAACAAAGTCCCCTGATCGAGTATATCAAAGTTCCCTGATCGAGTATAACAAAGTCCCCTGAACCTATTATAACAAAAGCCCCTGATCGAGTATAACAAAGTTCCCTGATCGAGTAAAACAAAGCCCCCTAATCGAGTATAACAAAGTCCCCTGATAGAATATAACAAAGTCCCCTGATCGAGTATTACTATGGCCCCTGATCGAGTTGAACAAAGGCCCCTGATCGAGTATAACAAAGTCCCCGGGTCGAGTATAACAAAGGTCCATCATCGAGTTTAACAAAGGCCCCTCATCGAGTATAACAAAGTGCCCTGGTCGAGTATAACAAACTCCCCTGGTCGAGTATAACAAAGTCCCCTGATCGAGTATAACAAAATCCCCTAATGGAGTATAACACAGTCCCCTGAACGATTATAACAAAGGCCCCTGATCGAGTATAACAAAGTTCCGTGATTGTAAAGGCCTGGGACTTTGGGATAGAAATCCCTTACCAGGCTAATCAGGATCTTAATAAAGGAAAGTCAAGGACCATGGTTTTCCGAGGAATAACAAACAACCGTTAGAGATTGGCATCTCTTTACTATAAAAATATAACACAAAACTCTGACACCACTCAACAAACATCAAATAATTACGAGAGTCAAACAATTAATGGAAGCAACAATTAAAGGAATCAAACAAATAATGGGAGTCAGCAATTAATGGATTCAAACAATTAAATGGAGTCAACTATTGATAGAATCGAACAATAAAGGGGAATCAGCAATTAATGGAATCAAACAATGAACAAATATTTCCTACGGCAGTGGCCCTGGGGGAAGGTTCTGGAACACGGTGATGCACACTCAGGATAGGGAAGCGTCCACTTCAATTCCACACTCAGCGACGTCTTGAAAAGGCAGGAGAACACCGGGGCACCGACGGAATGTGATGAACTGATGGTCGTGGTATGCGGTAGTGGTAGATGACCAGAGAGTTGGCAGTTGATAGGTGAAGGTCTGGGAACACAGCCCACGAGTCCAGGACCTATGATGAGATCACAGCCCGAATTTGACGGACAGCAGGGTAGCTAGATACTGACGGTATGGCGGCTGGGTTGAATCTCCCGTTGGCGGAGATAGTTGCTGCCGTTCTCACCTCCGTCCAACCACCCCAAGTGTCGTCTGCACCAGCAAACGAGCGAGTTAGCAGTGGTAACTAGCCGGAGGATCGTTTCCGCCCTTACACTGCTCCCCCAACAAAAATCTACTGTAAGGTAGATTAAGACTTAAGATTAGTACACAAAGCATAATCATCTTACAATAAATGCTTAAATACACATTGCACAATAAAGAAAGGTCATAGAAAAGAATAGGTGGAAACTTGATGTCCAAAACGTAAGGCCGTATCAAGGAACTGCACGTGGGGTCCACTTCAGTCCAAGTTTAAGTTTGGGCCTATTTCCTGTCGTAGAGGATTCTTCTATCTCGTCAGGTGTTGGCAGCAATTGGCAACCGAGATCAACAGTCTCTGGCGTCCGAACTTCACAGGAACTCTTGCAGGGTAGTGCCTCGACTAACTCCAGCTTGGGGACGTCGTCAAGGACACGAGCAATGTGGGTCCTGCAATTATATTTCCTTAACAATTTAGCTTGATGTAATTTAGGCTTCTTAGAGGAAGGGGGTGAGAATCGTCCAACAAAATCTATGGCTACCCGAGAAGAAGGTTCTGCAACGACGGGTAAGGGTTCAAGTGGAACAGGACGGACTCTACCCTTGGCGGACATACGTGGGCACTGATCACAACTCCTACAAAAAGCTCTAATATCCGCTCCCATACCTGGCCAGTAAAACTGATCAGCAACCTTCCTATAAGTTTTCCTACGAGAACAGTGACTTACAGGAGAGCTCTTGTGAGCTACAGAGAGAATGTTACTACGACAAACATCAGGGACAACAAGTAAAAACCAACCTACTTTAGCTGATCGCTTGGATGAAACACAAGACCTGTGTAACACCCCATTAATAGAAACAAACTTATAAACCGACCCATCTCTCACCTGATCCTCCTCCCCGGAAGTCACCTTCTCTCTTACCCGCTTCAGAGTGGCACACGAGTCTTGAAGCTTGGCGAACTCCTTGGGCGTCACAGTCAGTGGCAACAAATTCGGCAGAATCAGGGGATGCGGTCGTTTCACCTTCGCCGTCCGTGGCCCTACAGCTTGGACCTTGGCGGCAGGCGTGGCGGCGTGAGAGGGTGGCGAGGCGACCTCGGCAGGTGGCGAGTCGTCGTCCTCAGCAGGTGGCGTGAGGACTGGTGCTGGTGGCGAGGAGACTGGTGCTGGTGGCGAGGAGAGTTTTAACGTTTCCGGGTCGTTAGGGTCACGAACACCGGGAACATTACCAATGAGGGCACTAGCAAATTTAATGGGAGCTCTTACCACATTAGACCAACCAGTGAAATAGGGGCAACGCAGGTAGCACCTAACAACAGGGAACTGGTCAACACGACCTAAATAATCGGCGACACTAACCTTCGGGCAGCTGGAGATGTCAGCGTCAGGCAGGGCTTCTTCAGAGACAATAATGCACGAGCAACCAGTGTCCCTGATGAAAGTAGATGCCCTAGACCCATTGATTGTTCCACTGACACAATAACGGGGGCAGCTCCTGACCTCCAAACAGAATCCGACCTTGTTGCTGGGTTGAGTGTCAGCAGTCTTGAAGGCGAGGGGATTCCTGGGACAGCGAGAACGAATGTGCCCTTCTCCTCCGCAGCTGTGACACCGCACGGCTGGTGAACTACTCTTGTGTACTCCTGGGGATGGTTCCTCGGAGGACGGAGGCTTCGCAATCTTCACTACAGGAGGGGAAGACTTGGGGTAGGCGTTGCGAGCAGACGCCCAGTTGTCGGCAAGATGCACAGCTTCTCCAAGCGTCGCTGGCTGGTGTTCTTTGATGACAATTCTCAAGTCTGGAGGTAGAGAAGACAAAAACTGATCTAATATCATGAAGTTAGAGAGAGACTCAAAGGTTTCTTCAACCCCTGATGTCTCCAGCCATTGTTGAAATAAACGACCCAGGTGAATCGAAAACTGCTGGTACGTTTCTCCCTCTCTAATCTTCGTTCTGCGAAAATCAGCACGATAACCGTCAGAAGTCTTGCAAAATCCTCGCAAGAGAGCTTGCTTCAACAAGAGGTAATCTCGGGTGATGTCGGCAGACAGGGACGTGTAAATTTCTACCGGCTTACCACTTAGTAGGCTACCCAACCTTACAGCATAGCTGTCTGGGGCTACACCAAGCAGCTCAGCTACCCGCTCAAACCTAACAAGGTAGGAGGCGATGTCTTCTCCTTCACGGTACACAGGCAAGCTGGGTTTTACCACATTGTCTTGTATATGGCCAGAGGATGCTGGTCTACTTGAAGCATTAATCCTAGCCAGTTCTAGGTCCTTTTCTGCCTGCAACTTAGCTAATTCGAACTGTCTTTCTCTCTCTTTCTGACGTTCCTCTCTCTCTTTCTGACGTTCCTCTCCCTCTCTCTCTTTCTGACGTGCCTCTCTCTCTCTCTGATGTTCCTCTCTCTCGGCATTCTGTTGGGTGACCACATACTGACCAATCTCATTACCTGTCAGACCCAGGGCCACCGCTTGACCTTTCAACACCTCAAAAGTAGACATAATGATCCAAAAGGCCAAGAACAAAGAAAAAACAAACAACTTACCCCGCAAATAGCCAAAGGTAACTCACCTAGTGGCTCAATCAGACCAGTAAATGATTTGATCCGACTGGAGGGAACCTCGTTCCGCACCCAGCCCAGCTGAATCACCTCAGGGTAACGAAACCGCACCAGGTGAAACAACAACATATATGCTATGACAGCATCCACAGTGCACCCCAACCAACACTAATTAACTTCCCCACGTACAAGGGAGAGCAACAAAATTAGCACACAGAAGGAAGGGATAACCACTGAACAACACTTGCTTCCGGGCCACAGACAGCAAGGTGGCGCGCTCACGGCGACTTACAACAACACCGGAACGAATGTTAAACCTCAGAAACCAAAGGTCAGAGACAATCCTGGCAAGGTCGCCACTTGTAAAGGCCTGGGACTTTGGGATAGAAATCCCTTACCAGGCTAATCAGGATCTTAATAAAGGAAAGTCAAGGACCATGGTTTTCCGAGGAATAACAAACAACCGTTAGAGATTGGCATCTCTTTACTATAAAAATATAACACAAAACTCTGACACCACTCAACAAACATCAAATAATTACGGGAGTCAAACAATTAATGGAAGCAACAATTCAAGGAATCAAACAAATAATGGGAGTCAGCAATTAATGGATTCAAAGAATTAAGTGGAGTCAACTATTGATAGAATCGAACAATAAAGGGGAATCAGCAATTAATGGAATCAAACAATGAACAAATATTTCCTACGGCAGTGGCCCTGGGGGGAAGGTTCTGTAACACGGTGATGCACACTCAGGATAGGGAAGCGTCCACTTCAATTCCACACTCAGCGACGTCTTGAAAAGGCAGGAGAACACCGGGGCACCGACGGAATGTGATGAACTGATGGTCGTGGTATGCGGTAGTGGTAGATGACCAGAGAGTTGGCAGTTGATAGGTGAAGGTCTGGGAACACAGCCCACGAGTCCAGGACCTATGATGAGATCACAGCCCGAATTTGACGGACAGCAGGGTAGCTAGATACTGACGGTATGGCGGCTGGGTTGAATCTCCCGTTGGCGGAGATAGTTGCTGCCGTTCTCACCTCCGTCCAACCACCCCAAGTGTCGTCTGCACCAGCAAACGAGCGAGTTAGCAGCGGTAACTAGCCGGAGGATCGTTTCCGCCCTTACACTCATCGAGTTTAACAAAGGCCCCTGATCGAGTATAACAAAGTCCCCTGGTCGAGTATAACAAAGGCCCCTCATCGAGTTTAACAAAGGCCCTCATCGACTATAACAAAGTCCCCTGGTCGAGTATAACAAACTCCCCTGGTCGAGTATAACAGCGCCCTGATCGAGTTTAAACAGCGTCCCTGATCGAGTACATAACAAAGTCCACACATCGAGTATAACAGTCTCCTGATCGAGTATAAACAAAGTCCGCTGATCGAGTATAACAAAGTCCCCTGATCGAGTATAGCAAAGTCCCTGCTCGAGTATAACAAACTCCACTGGTCGATATAACAAAGTCCCCTGATCGAGTATAACAAAGTCCCCTGGATCGAGTATAACAAAACCCTGAACGATTATAACAACAAAGGCCCCCGATCGAGTATAACAAAGCCCCTGATCGAGTATAACAAAGTCCCTCACCGAGTATAACAAAGTTGGCCTGATCGAGTATAACAAAGCCCCCTCATAGAGTATAACAATGTCCCCTCGATCGAGTATAGCAAAGTCCCCTGATCGCAACAGCGCCCCAATCGAGTATAACAAAGTCCATGATCGAGTATAACAGCTCCAAGGATCGAGCTTAACAAAGACCCCTGATCGAGTATAACAAAGTCCCTGGTCGAGTATAACAAGTCCTTAGTCGAGTATAACAAACTCCCCTGGTCGAGTATAACAAAGTCCCTGGTCGAGTATAACAGCGTCTTTCATCGAGTTGAAGAAAGGCCCCAGATCGAGTATAACAAAGTCCCCTGGTCGAGTATAACAAAGCGCCTTCCTCATCGAAGTTTAAGAAAGGCCCCTCATCGAGTATAACAAAGGCCCCTCATCGAGTTTAACAAAGGCCCTCATCGAGTATAACAAAAGTCCCCTTGATCGAGTATATAACAAAGTCCCTGAAGTTTATATAAACAAAGGCCCCTTGATCGAGTTTAACAGTCCCCTGATCGAGCTTTAACAAAGGCCCCTAATCGAGTATATAACAAAGTCCTTTAGTCGAGTATAACAAACTCCCCCTGTCGAAAGTATAACAAAGTCCCTGGTCGAGTATAACAAAGGCCTCTCATCGATTTTAAGAAAGCACTTTATCGAGTATAACAAAGTCCCTGGTCGAAAGTATACAAAGTCCTCACCAGTATAAAGTTCCTGATCGAGTATAAACACAGTTTTCTCCCCTCATAGAGTATAAATAATGTCCCCTGATCGAAAGATATAGCAAAGTCTCCCTGATCGGTATAACAAAGGCCCCTAATCGAGTATAACAAAGTCCGCTGATCGAGTATACAAAGTTCCCTAATCGAGTATAACAAAGCGCCCATGATCGAGTTTAACAAAAGACCCTGATCGAAAGTATAACAAAGTTCTTGGTCGAGTATAACAAAACTCCCTGGTCGTAGTATGCGCACAATTCCCCTGATCGAGTATAACAAAGTCCCCTGATCGAGTATAACAAAGTCCTTGAACGATTATAATAAAGGCCCTGATCAAGTATAACAAAGTTCCTCGATCGAGTATAACAAAGCCCCTGATAGGAGTATAACAAAGTCCCCTGATAGAGTAAACAAAGTCCTGGATCGAGTATAACAAAGGCCCCTGATCGAAGCTTAACAAAGGCCCTGATCGGAGTATAACAAAGTCCCTGCCGAGTATAATAAAAGGCCACTTCATCGAGTTTAATGCGCCCCTATCGAGTATAGCACGAAAGTCTCTAGATCGAGTATAAATAAAACTTCCTGATCGGCTATAACAGCGCCCTCATCGCTTAACAGCGCCCTGATCGAGTATAACAGTTCCCCGGTCGAGTATAACAAACTCTCCTGGCTTCAGTATAACAAAGTCCCCTGATCAGAGTATAACAAAGTCCCCTGATCGAGTATAACAAAGTCCCTGAATGATTATAACAAAGGCCCCTTGTTCGAGTATAACAAAGTTCCTCATCGAGTATAACAAAGCTCCCTGATCGAGTATATAACAAAGTCCCCTGATAGAGTATAAATAAAGTCCACATCGAGTATAACAAAGTCTCCTGATCGAGTATAACAAAGTCCGCTGATCGAGTATAACAAAGTCCCCTGATCGAAAGTATAGCAAAGTCCCCTGCTCGAGTATAACAAACTCCCCCTGGTCGGCGGCGGTAACAAAGTCCCCGATCGAGTATATAACAAGTCCCTGAACGATTATAAATAAAGGCCCCTGATCGAGTATAACAAAGTTCCTGATCGAGTATAACAAAGCCCTGATCGAGCATATAAATAAAGTCCCCTGATAGAGTATAACAAAGTCTCCTTGATCGAGTATAACAAAGGCCCTGATCGAGTTTACCGAAAGGCCCTGATCGAGTATATAACAAAGTCCCCTGGTCGGTATAACAAAGGCCACTCATCGGCTTAACAGCTGCCCTCATCGAGTATAACAACAGCGCCCTCATCAAGTTTAACAGCGCCCTGATCGAGTATAACAAAGTCTCCTGGTCGAGTATAACAAACTCTCCTGGTCGAGTATAACAAAGTCCCCTGATCGAGTATAACAAAGTCCCCTGATCGAGTATAACAAAGTCCCCTGAATGATTATAACAAAGGCCCCTGTTCGGATATAACAAAGTTCCCTGATCGAGTATAACAAAGCTCCCTGATCGAGTATAACAAAGTCCCCTGATAGAGTATAACAAAGTCCACACATCGAGTATAACAAAGTCTCCTGATCGAGTATAACAAAGTCCGCTGATCGAGTATAACAAAGTCCCCATCGAGTATAGCAAAGTCCCTGCTCGGAGTATAACAAACTCCTGGTCGATATATAACAAAGTCCCTGATCGAGTATAACAAAGTCCCCTGAACGATTATAACAAAGGCCCCTGATCGAGTATAACAAAGTTCCTGATCGAGTATAACAAAGCCCCCTGATCGAGAATAACAAAGTCCCCTGATACAGTATAACAAAGTCCCTGATCGAAGTATAACAAAGGCCCCTGATCGAGTTTAACAAAGGCCCTGATCGAGTATCACAAAGTCCCTGGTCGAGTATAACAAAGGCCACTCATCGAGTTTAACAAAGGCCCCATCGAGTATAACAAAGTCCCCTGGTCGAGTATAACAAACTCCCTGATCGAGTATAACAAAGTCCCTGATCGAGTATAACAAAGTCCCCTGATCGAGTATAACAAAGTCCCCTGAACGATTATAACAAAGCCCCTGATCGAGTATAACAAAGTCCCTGGTCGAGTATAACAACCCCTGGTCGAGTATAACAAAGTCCTGATCGAGTATAACAAAGTCCCTGATCGAGTATAAACAAAGTCCCTTGAACGATTATAACAAAGGCCCTGATCGAGTATAACAAATTCCTGGTCGAGTATAACAAAGGCCACTCATCGAGTTTAACAAAGGCCCTCATCGAGTATAACAAAGTCCTGGTCGAGTATAACAAACTCCCTGGTCGAGTATAACAAAGTCCCCTGATCGATATAACAAAGTCCCTGGTCGAGAGGTACAAAGGCCACTCATCGAGTTTAACAAAGGCCCCTCATCAGGTATAACAAAAGTCCCCTGGTCGAGTATATCAAACTCCCCTGGTCGAGTATAACAATATCCCCTGATCGAGTATAACAAAGTCCCCTGATCGAGTATAACAAAGTCCCATGAACGATTATAACAAAGGCCCCTGATCAACTATAACAAAGCCCCCTGATCGTGTATAACAAAGCCCCTCATCGAGTATAACAAAGTCCCCTGATCAAGTAAAACAAAGTCCCCTGAACGAGTATAACAAAGCCCCCCTCATAGAGTATAACAATGTCCCCTGATCGAGTATAGAAAGTCCCCTGATCGGGTATAACAAATGCCCCTGATCGAGTATAACAAAGTCCGCTGATCGAGTATAATAAAGTCCCCTGATCGAGTATAACAAAGAACCCTGGTCGAGTATAACAAAGTCCCCTCATGGAGTATAACAAAGGCCTGTGATCGAGTATAACAAAGTCCGCTGAACGAGTATAACAAAGTCCCCTGATTGAGTATAACAAAGTCCCCTGGACGAGTATAACAAAGGCCCCTCATCGAGTTTAACAAAGGCCCCTCATTGAGTATAACAAAGTCCCCTAGTCGAGTATAACAAACTCACCTTGTCGAGTATACCAAAGTCGCCTGATCGAGTATAACAAAGTCCCCTGATCGAGTATAACTATGGCCCCTGATCGAGTTTAACAAAGGCCCCTGATCTAGTGTAAGAAAGTCCCCTGGTCGAGTATAACAAAGGTCCCTCATCGAATTTAACAAGGCCCCTCATCGAGTATAACAAAGTCACCTAGTCGAGTATAACAAACTCCCTGGTCAAGTATAACAAAGAACCCTGGTTGAGTATAACAAAGTCCCCTGATCGAGTATAACAAAGGCCCCTGATCGAGTATAACAAAGGCCCCTCATCATGTATAACAAAGTCTCCTGATCGAGTATAACAAAATCCGCTGATCGAGTATAACAAAGTCCCCTGATCGAGTATAACTATGGCCCCTGATCGAGTTTAACAAAGGCCCCTGATCGAGTGTAACAAAGTCCCCAGGTCAAGTATAACAAAGGTCCCTCATTGAGTTTAACAAAGGCCCCTCATCGAGTTTAACAAGGGCCCCTCATCGAATATAACAAAGTCCCCTGGTCGAGTATATCAAACTCCCCTGGTCGAGTATAACAAACTCACCTGGTCGAGTATACCAAAGTCCCCTGATCGAGTATAACAAAGTCCCCTGATCGAGTATAAATATGGCCCCTGATCGAGTTTAACAAAGGCCCTAATCGAGGTATAACAAAATCCCCTGATAGTGTATAACAAAGTCCCCTGATCGAGTATAACTATGGCCCCTGATCGAGTTTAACAAAGGCCCTTGATCGAGTGTAACAAAGTCCCCTGGTCGAGTATAACAAAGGTCCCTCATCCAGTTTAACAAAGGCCCCTCATCGAGTATAACAAAGTCCCCTGGTCGAGTATAACAAACTCCCCTGGTCAAGTATAACAAAGAAACCTGGTTGAGTATAACAAAGTCCCCTGATCGAGTATAACAAAGGCCCCTGATCTAGTATAACAAAGGCCCCTGATCGAGTATAAGAAAGTCTCCTGATCGAGTATAACAAAGTCTGCTGATCGAGTATAACAAAGTCCCCTGATCGAGTATAACAAAGGCCCCTGATCAAGTTTAACAAAGGTCCCTGATCGAGTATAGCAAATTCCCCTGGTCGAGTATAACAAACTCCCCTGGTCGATTATAACAAAGTCCCCTTATCGAGTAAAACAAAGTCCCCTGATCGAGTATAACAAAGTCCCCTGAACGACTATAACAAAGCCCCCTGATCGAGTATAACAAAGTTCCCTGATCGAGTATAACAAAGCCCCCTGATCGAGTATAACAAAGGCCCCTGATCTAGTTTAACAAAGTCCCCTGATCGAGTATAACAAAGTCTCCTGGTTGAGTATAACAAATGACCCTCATCGTGTTTAACAAAGGCCCCTCATCGAGTATAACAAAGTCCCCTGGTCGAGTATATCAAACTCTCCTGGTCGACTATAACAAAGTCCCCTGATCGAGTATAACAAAGTCCCTTGAACGATTATAACAAAGGCCACTGATCAAGTATAACAAAGCCTCTGATCGTGTATAACAAAGCCCCCTCTTCGAGTATAACAAAGTCCCCTGATCAAGAATAACAAAGTCCCCTGAACGAGTATAACAAAGTCCCCTGATCGAGTATAACAAAGGCCCCTGATCAAGTTTAACAAAGGCCCCTGATCGAGTATAACAAAGTCCCCAGAACGATTATAACAAAGGCCCCTGATCGAATATAACAAAGTTCTCTGATCGAGTATAACAAAGCCCCCTGATCGAGTATAACAAAGGCCCCTCATCGAGTATAACAAAAGCCCCTCATCGAGTTTAACAAAGGCCCCTCATTGAGCAAAACAAAGTCCCCTGGTCGAGTATAACAAACTCACCTGGTCGCGTATACCAAAGTCCCCTGATCGAGTATAACAAAGTCCCCTGATCGAGTATAACAAAGGCCCCTGATCGAGTTTAACAAAGGCCCCTGATCGAGTATAACAAAGTCCCCTGATAGAGTATAACAAACTCCCCTGGTCAAGTATAACAAAGAACCCTGGTTGAGTATAACAAAGACCCCTGATCGAGTATAACAAAGGCCCCTCATCGAGTATAACAAAGGCCCCTGATCGAGTATAACAAAGTCTCCTGATCGAGTATAACAAAGTCCCCTGATCAGTATAACAAAGTCCCCTGATCGAGTATAACAAAGGCCCTGACTGTTTAATAGGCCCCTGATCGAGTATAGCAAAGTCCCGCTGTCGAGTATAACAAAGTCCCCTGATCGAGTATAACAAAGTCCCCTGAACGACTATAACAAAGCCCCCTGATCGAGTATAACAAAGTTCCCTGATCGAGTATAACAAAGCCACCTAATCGAGTATAACAAAGGCCCCTGATCTAGTTTAACAAAGTCCCCTGATCGAGTGTAACAAAGTCTCCTGGTCGAGTATAACAAAGGACCCTCATCGAGTTTAACAAAGGCCCCTCATCGAGTATAACAAAGTCCCCTGGTCGAGTATATCAAACTCCCCTGGTCGACTTTAACAAAGTCCCCTGATCGAGTATAACAAAGTCCCCTGATCGAGTATAACAAAGTCCCTTGAACGATTATAACAAAGGCCACTGATCAAGTATAACAAACTCACCTGGTCGCGTATACCAAAGTCCCCTGATCGAGTATAACAAAGTCCCCTGATAGAGTATAACAAAGTCCCCTGATCGAGTATAACTATGGCCCCTGATCGAGTTTAACAAAGGCCCCTGATCGAGTGTAACAAAGTCTCCTGGTCGAGTATAACAAATGTCCCTCATCGAGTTTAACAAAGGCCCCTCATCGAGTATAACAAAGTCCCCTGGTCGAGTGTAACAAACTCCCCTGGTCAAGTATAACAAAGAAACCTGGTTGAGTATAACAAAGTCCCCTGATCGAGTATAACAATGGCCCCTGATCGAGTATAACAAAGGCCCCTGATCGAGTATAACAAAGTCTCCTGATCGAGTATAACAAAGTCCGCTGATCGAGTATAACAAAGTCCCTGGATCGAGTATAACAAAGTTCCTGATCGAGTATAACAAAGTCCCTGATCAAGTTTAACAGATCGAGTATAGCAAAGTCCCTGGTCGAGTATAACAAACCCCCGGTCGATTATAACAAAGTCCCCTTATCGAGTATAACAAAAGTCCCCTGACGAGTATAACAAAGTCCCCTGAACGACTATGCAACAGCTCTGATCGGGTATAACAAAGTTCCTGGATTTGCGGCAACAAAGTCTCCGGTTGAGTATAACAAAGTCACCTCATCGAGTTTAACAAAGGCCCCTCATCGAGTATAACAAAGTCCCCTGATCGAGTATAACAACGTCCCCTGATAGAGTATAACAAAGCCCGCTGATCGAGTAGAGCAAAGTCCCCTGATCGAGTATATAAAAGTCCCCTGATCGAGTATAACAAAGGCCACTGATCAAGCATAACAAAGCCCTGATCGCATAACAAAGCTCTCATCGAAAGTATAACAAAGTCCCCTGATCGTTATACAAAGTCCCCAACGAGTATAACAAAGTCCTGATCGAGTAACAAAACTCCTGATCGAGTATAACAAAGTCCCCTGATAGAGTATAACAAAATCCACACATCGAGTATAACAAAGTCTCCTGATTGAGTATAACAAAGTCCGCTGATCGAGTATAACAAGTCCCCTGATTGAGTATAGCAAAGTCCTGCTCGAGTATAACAAACTCCCTGGTCGATATATAACAAAGTCCCTGATCGTATAACAAGTCCCTAATCCGAGTATAACAAAGTCCCTGAACGATTATAACAAAGGCCCTGATCGAGTATAACAAAGTTCCTGATCGAGTATAACAAAGCCCCTGATCGAGTATAACAAAGTCCCCTGATGAGAGTATAACAAAGTCCCTGATCGAGTATAACAAAGGCCCTGATCGAGTTTAACAAAGGCCCTGATCGAGTATAACAAAGTCCCTGGTCGAGTATAACAAAGGCCCTCATCGAGTATAACAAAGTCTCTCCTGAACGATTATAACAAAGGCCCTAATCGAGTATAACAAAGTTCCTGATCGAGTATAACAATGCCCTTTGATCGAGTATAACAAAGTCCCCTGATAGAGTCTAACAAAGTCCCCTGATCGAGTATAACAATGGCCCCTCATCGAGTTTAACAAAGGCCCCTGATGGAGTATAACAAAGGCCCCTGGTCAGGTATAACATAGGCCCCTCTTCAAGTTTAACAAAGGGCCCTCATCGAGTATAACAAAGTCCCCTGGTCGAGTATAACAAACTCCCCAGGTCGAGTATAACAAAGTCCCCGGATCGAGTATAACAAAGTCCCTGATCGAGTATAACAAAGTCCCTTGAACGATTGGAACACTGGCCATTGATCAAGTATAAAAAAGCCCTGATCGTGTATAACAAAGCCCCTTATCGAGTATAACAAAGTCCCTGATCAAGTATAACAAAGTCCCTGAACGAGTATAACAAAGTCTTCTAATCGAGTATAACAAAGTCCCTCACCGAGTATAACAAAGTTCCTGATCGAGTATAACAAATTCCCTGATCAAGTATAACAAAGTCCCTGAACAGAGTAAAACAAAGTCCCTTATCGAGTATAACAAAGGCCCTGATCAAGTTTAACAAAGGTCCCTGATCGAGTATAACAAAGTCCCTGGTCGAGGTATAACAAACTCTCCTGGTCGAGTATAACAAAGTCCCTGATCGAGTATAACAAAGTCCTCATATCGAGTATAACAAACTTTCCTGGTGAGTATAACAAAGTCCCCTGATCGAGTATAACAAAGTTCCTCATCGAGTATAACAAAAGTCCTAATTATAACTAAGGCACCTGATCGAGTATAACAAAGTCCCCTGATCGAGTATAACAAACTCCTTGGTCGAGTATAACAAAGTCACCTGATCGAGTATAACAAGTCCCCTGATCCAAGTATAACAAAGTCTCTAACGATTATAACAAAGGCCCTGATCGAGAACAACAAAGTTCCCTAATCGGAGATAACAAAGGCCCCTGATCGAGTTTAACAAAGGCCCCTCATCGATATAACAAAGTCCTCTGGTCGAGTATAACAAAGGCCCTCATCGAGTTTAACAAAGGCCCCTCATCGAGTATAACAAAGTCCCCTGGTCGAGTATAACAAACTCCTTGTCGAGTATAACAAAGAACCCTGGTCGAGTATAACAAAGTCCCCTGATCGAGTATAACAAAAGGCCCTGATCGAGTATAACAAAGGCCCCTCATCGAGTATAACAAAGTCCCCTCATCGAGTATAACAAAGTCCCCTGATCGAGTATAACAAAAGGCCTGATCAAGTTTAACAAAGGCCCTGATCCGAGTATAACAAGGCCCCTGATCGAGTTTAACAAAGGCCCCTGATCGAGTATAACAAAGTCCCCTGGTCGAGTATAACAAAGGCCCCTCATCGAGTATAACAAAGTCCCCTGAACGATTATAACAAAGGCCCTGATCGAGTATAACAAAGTCCCTGATCGAGTATAACAATGCCCTTTGATCGAGTATTACAAAGTCCCATAGAGTCTAACAAAGTCCCTAATCGGGTATAACAAAGGCCCCTCATCGAGTTTAACAAAAGGCCCTGATCGAGTATAACAAAGGCCCCTGGTCGAGTATAACAAAGGCCCTCATCGAGTTTAACAAAGGCCCTCATCGAGTATAACAAAGTCCCTGGTCGAGTATAACAAACTCCCCTGGTCGAGTATAACAAAGTCCCCGGATCGAGTATAACAAAGTCCCTGATCGAGTATAACAAATTCCCTTGAACGATCAGAACACAGGCCCTGATCAAGTATAACAAAGCACCCTGATCGTGTATAAAGCCCTCTATCGAGGTAAAACAAAAGTCCCCTGATCAAGTATAACAAAGTCCCTGAACGAGAATAACAAAGTCCCTGATCGAGTATAACAAAGTCCTGAACGATTATAACAAAGGCCCCTGATCGAGTACAACAAATTTCCCTAATCGAGTATAACAAAGGCCCCTGATCGAGTTTAACAAAGACACCTGGTCGAGTATAACAAACTCCCTGGTCGAGTATAACAAAGAAACCTGTCGAGTATAAACAAAGTCCCCTGATCGAGTATAACAAAGGCCCTGATCGAGTATAACAAAGGCCCTCATCGAGTATAACAAAGTCCCTGATCGAGTATAACAAAGTCCGCTGATCGAGATATAACAAAGTCCCTGATCGAGTATAACAAAGTCCTCTGATCGAGTATAACAGCCCCTGATCAAGTTTAACAAAGGCCCTGATCGAGTATAACAAAGGCCCTGATCGAGTTTAACAAAGGTCCCTGATCGAGTATAACAAAGTCCCCTGGTCGAGTATAACAAAGGCCCTCATCGAGTATAACAAAGTCCCCTGAACGATTATAACAAAGGCCCTGATCGAGTATAACAAAGTTCCCTGATCGAGTATAACAATGCCCTTTGATCGAGTATTACAAAGTCCCCTGATAGAGTCTAACAAAGTCCCCTGATCGGGTATAACAAAGGCCCCTCATCGAGTTTAACAAAGGCCCTGATCGAGTATAACAAAGGCCCCTGGTCGAGTATAACAAAGGCCTCTCATCGAGTTTAACAAAGGCCCTCATCGAGTATAACAAAGTCCCTGGTCGAGTATAACAAACTCCCTGGTCGATTATAACAAAGTCCCCGGATCGAGAATAACAAAGTCCCTGATCGAGTATAACAAAGTCCCTGAACGATCAGAACACAGGCCCCTGATCAAGTATAACAAAGCACCCTGATCGTATAACAAAGCCCTCATCGAGTATAACAAAGTCCCTGATCAAGTATAACAAAGTCCCTGAACGAGTATAACAAAGTCCCCGGATCGAGTATAACAAAGTCCCTGATCGAGTATAACAAAGTCCCTTGAACGATCAGAACACAGGCCCCTGATCAAGTATAACAAAGCACCCTGATCGTGTATAACAAAGCCCCCTCATCGAGTATAACAAAGTCCCCTGATCGAGTATAACAAATTCCCCTGATCAAGTATAACAAAGTCCCCTGAACGAGAATAACATAGTCCCCTGATCGAGTATAACAAAGGCCCCTTATCAAGTTTAACAAAGGCCCCTGATCGAGTATAACAAAGTCCCCTGGTCGAGTATAACAAACTCTCCTGGTCGAGTATAACAAAGTCCCCTGATCGAGTATAACAAAGTCCCCTTATCGAGTATAACAAACTTTCCTGGTCGCGTATAACAAAGTCCCCTGATCGAGTATAACAAAGTTCCTTGATCGAGTATAACAAAGTCCCCTGAACGATTATAACAAAGGCTCCTGATCGAGTATAACAAAGTTCCCTGATCGAGTATAACAAAGCCCCCTGATCGAGTATAACAAAGTCCCCTGATAGAGTATAACAAAGTCCCCTCATCGAGTATAACTATAGCCCCTGATCGAGTTTAACAAAGGCTCCTCATCGAGTATAACAAAGTCCCCTGGTCGAGTATAACAAAGGTCCCTCATCGAGTTTAACAAAAGCCCCTCATCGACTATAACAATGTCCCCTGATCGAGTATAACAAACTCCCCTGGTCGAGTATAACAAAGTCCCCTGATCGAGTATAACAAAATCCCCTGATGGAGTATAAAAAAGTCCCCTGAACGATTATACCGAAAGGTTCTCGATCGAGTATAACAAAGTTCCTGATCGAGATAAATATGTCCCTGATCGAGTATACCAAAGGCCCCTGATCGAGTTTAACAGCGCCCCGAGTATAACAAAGTCCCTGATCGAGTATAACAAAGGTCCCTGATCGAGTTTAACAGCGCCCCTGATCGAGTATATAACAAAGTCCTTGGTCGAGTATAACAAAGTCCCCTGAACGAGTATAACAAAGTCCCCTGATCGAGTGTAACCAAGTCCCCTCACCGAGTATAACAAAGCTCCCTGTTCGAGTATAACAAAGCCCCCATCATAGAGTATAACAATGTCCCCTAATCGAGTATAACAAAGTTCCCTGATCGAGTATAACAAAGACCCCTGATCGAGTTTAACAAAGGCCTCTGATCGAGTATAACAAAGTCCCCTGGTCGACTATAACAAAGTCCCCTGAACGATTATAACAAAGTCCCTGAACGATTATAACAAAGGCTCTCGATCGAGCTTAACAAAGGCCCCTGATCGAGTATAACAAAGTCCCCGTCGAGTATAACAAAGGCCCTCATCGAGTTTAACAAAGGCCCCTCATCGAGTATAACAAAGCTCCCCTGGTCGAGTGGCAACAAACTCCCCTGGTCGAGGCTACTGGAAAGTCCCCGGATCGAGTATATACAAAGTTCCCTGATCGAGTATAACAAAGTCCCTGATCGAATATAACAAAGTCCCTTGAACGATTAGAACACAGGCCCCTCATCGAGTATAACAAAGTCCCCTGATCAAATAAACAAAGTCCTCTCACCGAGTATAACAAAGTTCCCTGATCGAGTATAACAAAGTCCCCTGGTCGAGTATAACAAACTCTCCTCGTCGATTATAACAAAGAACCCTGGTCGAGTATAACAAAGTCCCCTGATCGAGTATAACAAAGGCCCCTGATCGAGTATAAGAAAGTTCCCTAATCGAGTATAACAAAGCCCCCTGATCGAGTATAACAAAGTCCCCTGATCGAGTATAACAAAGTCCCCTGATCGAGTATAACAAAGGCCCCTGATCGAGTATAACAAAGGCCCCTGATCGAGTTTAACAAAGGCCCCTCATCGAGTATAACAAAGTCCCCTGGTCGAGTATAACAAACTCCCTTGGTCGAGTATAACAAAGTCCCCTGATCGAGTATAACAAAGTGCCCTGATAGAGTATAACAAAGTCCCCTAAACGATTATAACAAAGGCCCCTGATCGAGTACAACAAAGTTCCCTAATCGAGTATAACAAAGGCCCCTGATGGAGTTTAACAAAGGCCCCTAATCGAGTATAACAAAGTTCCCTGGTTTAGTATAACAAAGGCCCCTCATCGAGTTTAACAAAGGCCCTCATCGAGTATAACAAAGTCCCCTGGTCGAGTATAACAAACTCCCCTGGTCGAGTATACCAAAGAACCCTGGTCGAGTATAACAAAGTCCCCTCATCGAGTTTAACAAAGTCCGCTGATCGAGTATAACAAAGTTCCTTGATCGAGTTTAACAAAGTCCGCTGATCGAGTATAACAAAGTTCCTTGATCGAGTATAACAAAGTCCCCTGATCGAGTATAACAAAGGCCCTTTGATCAAGCTTAACAAAGGCCCCTCATTGAGTATAACAGCCCCTGATCGAGCTTTCTAACAAAGGCCCCTCATCGAGTATAACAAAGTCTCCCTGGTCGAGTATAACAACGGCCCTCATCGAGTATAACAAAGTCCCTGAACGATTATAACAAAGGCCCCTGATCGAGTATAACAAAAGTTCCTGATCGAGTATAACAATGCCCTTTGATCGAGTATAACAAAGTCCCCTTGATAGAGTCTAACAAAGTCCCCTGATCGAGTATAACAGCGCCCTCATCGAGTTTAACAAAGGCCCCTGATCGAGTTTAACAAAGGCCCCTGGTCGAGTATAACAAAGGCCCCTCATCGAGTTTAACAAAGGCCCCTCATCGAGTATAACAAAGTCCCCTGGTCAAGTATAACAAACTCCCCTGGTCGAGTATAACAAAGTCCCCGGATCGAGTATAACAAAGTCCCTGATCGAGTATAACAAAGTCCCTTGAACGATTAGAACACAGGCCCCTGATCAAGTATAACAAAGCCCCCTGATCGTGTATAACAAAGCCCCCTCATCGAGTATAACAAAGTCCCCTGATGAAGTATAGCAAAGTCCCCTGAACGAGTATAACAAAGTCTCCTAATCGAGTATAACAAAGTCCCCTCACCGATTATAACAAAGTTCCCTGATCGAGTATAACAAATTCCCCTGATCAAGTATAACAAAGTCCCCTGAACGAGTAAAACAAAGTCCCCTGATCGAGTATAACAAAGGCCCCTGATCAAGTTTAACAAAGGCCCCTGATCGAGTATAACAAAGTCCCCGGGTCGAGTATAACAAACTCTCCTGGTCGAGCATAACAAAGTCCCCTGATTGAGTATAACAAAGTCCTCTTATCGAGTATAACAAACTTTCCTGGTCGAGTATAACAAAGTCCCCTGATCGAGTATAACAAAGTTCCCTGATCGAGTATAACAAAGTCCCCTGAACGATTATAACAAAGGCACCTGATCGAGTATAACAAAGTTCCCTGATCGAGTATAACAAAGCCCCCTGATCGAGTATAACAAAGTCCCCTGATAGAGTATAACAAAGTCCCCTGATCGAGTATAACTATGGCCCCTGATCGAGTTTAACAAAGGCCCCTGATCGAGTATAACAAAGTCCCCTGGGCGAGTATAACAAAGGTCCCTCATCGAGTTTAACAAAGGCCCTTTATCGAGTATAACAAAGTCCCCTGGTCGAGTATAACAAAGTCCCCTGATCAAGTATAACAAAGGACCCTATTGGAGTATAACAAAAACAAAATCCCCTGATGGAGTATAAAAAAGTCCCCTGAACGATTATAACAAAGGCCCCTGATCGAGTATAACAAAGTTCCCTAATCGAGTATAACAAAGTCCCCTGATCGAGAATAACAAAATCCCCTGATCGAGTATAACAAAGGCCCCTGATCGAGTTTAACAAAGGCCCCTGATAGAGTATAACAAAATCCCTTGGTCGAGTATAACAAACTCCCCTCGTCGATTATAACAAAGAACCCTGGTCGAGTATAACAAAGTCCCCTGATCGAGTTTAACAAAGGCCCCTGATCAAGTATAACAAAGGCCCCTCATCGAGTATAACAAAGTCCCCTGATCGAGTATAACAAAGTCTGTTGATCAAGTATAACAAAGTCCCTTGATCGAGTATAACAAAGCCCCCTGATCGAGTATAACAAAGTCCCCTGATAGAGTATAACAAAGTCCCCTGATCGAGTATAACTATGGCCCCTCATCGAGTTTAACAAAGGCCCCTGATCGAGTATAACAAAGTCACCTGGTCGAGTATAACAAAGTCTCCTGATCGAGTATAACAAAGTTGCCTAAACGATTATAATAAAGTCCACCAATTCGAGTATAACAAAGTCCCCTGATCGAGTTTAAAAATGGCCCCTAATCGAGTATAACAAAGTCCCCTGGTCGAGTATAACAAAGTCACCTGATCGAGTATAACAAAGGACCCTGATCGAGTTTAACAAAGTCCCCTGATCAGGTATAACAAAGTCCCCCTGATCGAGAAAAATAAAGTCCCCTGATTGAGTATAACAAAGCCCCCTGATCACGTATAACAAAGTCCCCTGATCGAGTATAACAAAGTCCCCTGGTCGAGTATAACAAAGTCCCCTGATCGAGTATAACAAAGGGCCCCTGATCGAGTATAACAAAGTCCCCTGGTCGAGTATAACAAACTCCCTGGTCGAGTATAACAAAGTCCCCCTGATGGAGTATATAACAGCGTCTCATCGGCGGCAACAAAGGCTCCTGATCGAGTATAACAAAGGCCCCTGATCGAGTATAACAAAGGCCCATGATCGAGTATAACAAAGTCCCCTTGTCGAGTATAACAAAGGCCCCTAATCGAATATAACAAAGGCGCCTGAACGGGTATAACAAAGGCCATTGATCGAGTTTAACAATGGCCCCTGTTCGAGCTTTGCAATAAAGGCCCCTCTATTGGCGGCCAACAAAGTCCCCTGGTCGAGTATATGTAACAACCTCACCTGATCGAGGCAGTGCCGAAGTCCCTGATTGGAGAACAAAGTCCCCTGATCGAGTATAAATAAAGGCCCCCTTATCGAGTTTAACAAAGGCCCCTGATCGAGTATAACAAACCCCCATAGAGTATAACAGTCCCCTGATCGAGTATAACTATGGCCCCTGATCGAGTTTAACAAAGGCCCCTGATCGAGTGTAACAAAGTCCCCTGGTAGAGTATAACAAAGGTCCCTCATCGAGTTTAACAAAGGCCCCTCATCGAGTATAACAAAGTCCCCTGGTCGAGTATAACAAACTCCCCTAGTCAAGTATAACAAAGAACCCTCATCGAGTATAACAAAGGCCCCTCATCGAGTTTAACAAAGGCCCCTCATCGAGTATAACAAAGTCCCCTGATCGAGTATAACAAAGGCCCCTGATCGAGTATAACAAAGTCTCCTGATCAAGTATAACAAAGTCCGCTGATCGAGTACAACAAAGTCGCCTGATCGAGTATAACAAAGTCCCCTGATCAAGTTTAACAAAGGCCCCTGATCGAGTATAGCAAAGTCCCCTGGTCGATTATAACAAACTCCCCTGGTCGATTATAACAAAGTCCAATTATCGATTATAACAAAGTCCCCTGATCGAGTATAACAAAGTCCCCTGAACGACGATAATAAATACCCCTGATCGAGTATAACAAAGTTCCCTGATCGAGTATAACAAAGCCCCTGATCGAGTATAACAAAGGCCCCTGATCTAGTTTAACAAAGTCCCCTGATCGAGTATAACAAAGTCTCCTGGTTGAAAGTATAACAAAGGACCCTCATCGAGTTTAACAAAGGCCCCTCATCGAGTATATCAAAGTCCCTGGTCGAGTATATCAAACTCCCTGGCCCAGACTATAACAAAGTCCCCTGATCGAGTATAACAAAGTCCCCTGATCGAGTACAAAGTCCCTTGAACGATTATAAACAGCGCTCACTGATCAAGTATAACAAAGCCCCTGATCGTGCTCCGCACAAAGCCCTCATCGATATAACAACAAAGTCCCCTGATCAAGTATACGTCCCCTGAACGAGTATAACAAAAGTCCCTGATCGAGTATAACAGCGCCCTGATCAAGTTTAACAAAGGCCCCTGATGAAGTTTAACAAAGGCCCCTGGTCGAGTATAGCAAAGGCCCCTCATCAAGTTTAACTAAGTCCCCTTATCGAGTATAACAAAGTCCCCTGAACGTTTATAACAAAGGCCCCTGATCGAGTTTAACAAAGTTCCCTGATCGAGTATAACAAAGCCCCCTGATCGAGTATAACAAAGGCCCCTGATCGAGTATAACAAAGGCCCCTCATCGAGTTTAACAAAGGCCCCTCATTGAGCATAACAAAGTCCCCTGGTCGAGTATAACAAACTCACCTGGTAGAGTATACCAAAGTCCCCTGATCGAGTATAACAAATTCCCCTGATCGAGTATAACAAAGGCCCTTGATCGAGTTTAACAAAGGCCCCTGATCGAGTATAACTATGGCCCCTGATCGAGTTTAACAAAGGCCCCTGATCGAGTGTACCAAAGTCCCCTGGTCGAGTATAACAAAGGTCCCTCATCGAGTTTAACAAAGGCCCTCATCGAGTATAACAAAGTCCCCTGGTCGAGTATAACAAACTCCCCTGGTCAAGTATAACAAAGAAACCTGGTTGTGTATAACAAAGTCCCCTGATCGAGTATAACAAAGGCCCCTGATCTAGTATAACAAAGGCCCCTGATCGAGTATAAGAAAGTCTCCTGATCGAGTATAACAAAGTCCGCTGATCGAGTATAACAAAGTCCTTGATCGAGTATAACAAAGGCCCTGATCAAGTTTAACAAAGGCCCCTGATCGAGTATATAAAGAAAGTCCCGGTCGAGTATAACAAACTCCCCGGTCGATTATATAACAAAGTCCCTTATCGAGTATAAACAGTCCCTGATCGAGTATAAATAAAGTCCTGAACGATCTATAACAAAGCCCCCTGATCGAGTATAAGAAAGTCCCCTGATAGAGTATAACAAAGTCCCCTGATCGAGTATAACAACGGCCCCTGATCGAGTTTAACAAAGGCCCCCGATCGAGTATAACAAAGTCCCCTGGTCGAGTATAACAAAGGCCCCTCATCGAGTTTAACAAAGGTCCCTCATCGAGTATAATAAAGTCCCCTGGTCGAGTATATCAAACTCCCCTGGTCGAGTTTAACAAAGTCCCCTGATCGAGTATAACAAAGTCCCCTGATCGAGTATAACAAAGTCCCTTGAACGATTATAACAAAGGCCACTGATCAAGTATAACAAAGCCCCTGATCGAGTATAACAAAGGCCCCTCATCGAGTATAACAAAGTCCGCTGATCGAGTATAACAAAGTCCCCTGATCGAGCATAACCAAGTCTCCTGATCGAGTATAACAAAGGCCCCAAATCGAGTTTAACAAAGGCCCCTCATCGAGTATAACAAAGTCCCCTGGTCGAGTATAACAAAGGCCCCTCATCGAGTTTAACAAAGGCCCGTCATTGAGTATAACAAAGTCCTTTGGTCGAGTATAACAAACTCACCTGGTCGAGTATAACAAAGTCCCCTGATCGAGTATAACAAAGTCCCCTGATCGAGTTTAACAAAGGCCCCTGATCTAGTGTAAGAAAGTCCCCTGGTCGAGTATAACAAAGGTCCCTCATCGAATTTAACAAGGCCCCTCATCGAGTATAACAAAGTCACCTAGTCGAGTATAACAAACTCCCTGGTCAAGTATAACAAAGAACCCTGGTTGAGTATAACAAAGTCCCCTGATCGAGTATAACAAAGGCCCCTGATCGAGTATAACAAAGGCCCCTCATCATGTATAACAAAGTCTCCTGATCGAGTATAACAAAATCCGCTGATCGAGTATAACAAAGTCCCCTGATCGAGTATAACTATGGCCCTTGATCGAGTTTAACAAAGGCCCTGATCGAGTATAGCAAAGTCCCCTGGTCGAGTATAACAAACTCCCCTGGTCGATTATAACAAAGTCCCCTTATCGAGTATAACAAAGTCCCCTGATCGAGTATAACAAAGTCCCCTGAACGACTATAAGAAAGCCCCCTGATCGAGTATAACAAAGTTCCCTGATCGAGTATAACAAAGCCACCTAATCGAGTATAACAAAGGCCCCTAATCTAGTTTAACAAAGTCCCCTGATCGAGTGTAACAAAGTCTCCTGGTCGAGTATAACAAAGTCCCCTGATCGAGTATAACAAAATCCGCTGATCGAGTATAACAAAGTCCCCTGATCGAGTATAACTATGGCCCCTGATCGAGTTTAACAAAGGCCCTGATCGAGTGTAACAAAGTCCCCTGGTCGAGTATTACAAAGGTTCCTCATCGAGTTTAACAAAGGCCCCTCATTGAGTAAAACAAAGTCCCGTGGTCGAGTATAACAACCTCCCCTGGTCAAGTATAACAAAGAACCCTGGTTGAGTATAACAAAGTCCCCTGATCGAGTATAACAAAGGCCCCTGATCGAGTATAACAAAGGCCCTGACTGAGTGTAACAAAAGTCCCCTGGTCGAGTGTAACAAACTCCCCTGGTCAAGTATAACAAAGAAACCTGGTTGAGTATAACAAAGTCCCCTGATCGAGTATAACAAAGGCCCCTGATCGAGTATAACAAAGTCCCCGGATCGAGTTTAACAAAGGCCCCTGATCGAGTATAACAAAGTCCTTTGGTCGAGTATAACAAACTCCTCTGGTCGAGTATAACAAAGTCCCCTGATCGAGTATAACAAAGTCCCCTGATCGAGTATAACAAAGTCCCTTGAACGATTATAACAAAGGCCCCTGATCGAGTATAACAAAGTTCCCTTATCGAGTATAACAAAGCACCCTGATCGCGTATAACAAAGTCCCCTGATAGAGCATAACAAAGTCCCCTGATCGAGTATAACAAAGGCCCCTGATCGAGTTTAACAAAGGCCCCTCATCGAGTATAACAAAGTCCCCTGGTCGAGTATAACAAAGGCCCCTCATCGAGTTTAGCAAAGGCCCTCATCGATTATAACAAAGTCCCGTGGTCGAGTATAACAAACTCCCCTGGTCGAGGATAACAAAGTCCCCTGATCGAGTATAACAAAGTCCCTTGAACGATTATAACAAAGGCCACTGATCAAGTATAACAAACTCACCTGGTCGAGTATACCAAAGTCCCCTGATCGAGTATAACAAAGTCCCCTGATAGAGTATAACAAAGTCCCCTGATTGAGTATAACTATGGCCCCTGATCGAGTTTAACAAAGGCCCCTGATCGAGTGTAACACAGTCCCCTGGTCGAGTATAACAAATGTCCCTCATCGAGTTTAACAAAGGCCCCTCATCGAGTATAACAAAGTCCCCTGGTCGAGTGTAACAAACTCCCCTGGTCAAGTATAACAAAGAAACCTGGTTGAGTATAACAAAGTCCCGATGAGTATAACAGCCCTGATCGAGTATAACAAAGTCCCCTGATCGAGTTTAACAAAGCCCCTGATCGAGTATAACAAAGTCCTTGATCGAGTATATCAAACTCCTCTGGTCGAGTATAACAAAGTCCCC
The DNA here is from genome assembly GCF_018991925.1 of Homarus americanus. Classification (NCBI taxonomy): domain Eukaryota; kingdom Metazoa; phylum Arthropoda; class Malacostraca; order Decapoda; family Nephropidae; genus Homarus; species Homarus americanus. The sequence continues at coordinate 29,207 of NW_024712782.1, forward strand.
TGATCGAGTATAACAAAGTCCCCTGATCGAGTATAACAAAGTCCCTGAACGATTATAACAAAGGCCCTGATCGAGTATAACAAAGCGATTATAACAAAGTTCCCTGATCGAGTATAACAAAGTCCCCTGATCGAGTATAACAAAGTCCCTGATCGAGTATAACAAAGGCCCCTGATCGAGTTTAACAAAGGCCCCTGATCGAGTATAACAAAGTCCCCTGGTCGAGTATAACAAAGGCCCCTCATCGAGTTTAACAAAGGCCCTCATCGATTATAACAAAGTCCCGTGGTCGAGTATAACAAACTCCCCTGGTCGAGGATAACAAAGTCCCCTGATCGAGTATAACAAAGTCCCCGGATTGAGTATAACAAAGTCCCTTTAACGATTATAACTAAGGCCGCTGAACAAGTATAACAAAGCACCTGATAGTGTATAACAAAGCCCCCTCATCGAGTATAACAAAGTCCCCAGATCAAGTATAACAAAGTCCCCTGAACAAGTATAACAAAGTATCCTGATCGAGTATAACAAAGTCCCCTCACCGAGTATAACAAAGTTTCCTGATCAAGTATAACAAAGTCCGCTGATCGAGTATAACAAAGTCGCCTGATCGAGTATAACAAAGTCCCCTGATCGAGTATAACAAAGGCCCCTGATCAAGTTTAACAAAGGCCCCTGATCGAGTATAGCAAAGTCCCCTGGTCGAGTATAACAAACTCCCCTGGTCGATTATAACAAAGTCCAATTATCGATTATAACAAAGTCCCCTGATCGAGTATAACAAAGTCCCCTGAACGACGATAATAAATCCCCCTGATCGAGTATAACAAAGTTCCCTGATCGAGTATAACAAAGCCCCTGATCGAGTATAACAAAGGCCCCTGATCTAGTTTAACAAAGTCCCCTGATCGAGTATAACAAAGTCTCCTGGTTGAGTATAACAAAGGACCCTCATCAAGTTTAACAAAGGCCCCTCATCGAGTATAACAAAGTCCCCTGGTCGAGTATATCAAACTCCCCTGGTCGACTATAACAAAGTCCCCTGATCGAGTATAACAAAGTCCCCTGATCGAGTATAACAAAGTCCCTTGAACGATTATAACAAAGGCCACTGATCAAGTATAACAAAGCCCCTGATCGTGTATAACAAAGCCCCCTCATCGAGTATAACAAAGTCCCCTGATCAAGTATAACAAAGTCCCCTGAACGAGTATAACAAAGTCCCCTGATCGAGTATAACAAAGGCCCCTGATCAAGTTTAACAAAGGCCCCTGATCAAGTTTAACAAAGGCCCCTGGTCGAGTATAGCAAAGGCCCCTCATCAAGTTTAACAAAGTCCCCTGATCGAGTATAACAAAGTCCCCTGAACGTTTATAACAAAGGCCCCTGATCGAGTTTAACAAAGTTCCCTGATCGAGTATAACAAAGCCCCTGATCGAGTATAACAAAGGCCCCTCATCGAGTATAACAAAGGCCCTCATCGAGTTTAACAAAGGCCCTCATTGAGCATAACAAAGTCCCCTGGTCGAGTATAACAAACTCACCTGGTCGAGTATACCAAAGTCCCCTGATCGAGTATAACAAAGTCCCCTGATCGAGTATAACAAAGACTCCTGATCGAGTATAACAAAATCCGCTGATCGAGTATAACAAAGTCCCCTGATCGAGTATAACTATGGCCCCTGATCGAGTTTAACAGAGGCCCCTGATCGAGCGTAAGAAAGTCCCCTGGTCGAGTATAACAAAGGTCCCTCATCGAGTTTAACAAAGGCCCCTCATCGAGTACAACAAAGTCACCTGGTCGAGTATAAGAAACTCCCCTGGTCAAGTATAACAAAGAACCCTGGTTGAGTATAACAAAGTCCCCTGATCGAGTATAACAAAGGCCCCTGATCTAGTATAACAAAGGCCCCTGATCGAGTATAAGAAAGTCTCCTGATCGAGTATAACAAAGTCTGCTGATCGAGTATAACAAAGTCCCCTGATCGAGTATAACAAAGGCCCCTGATCAAGTTTAACAAAGGTCCCTGATCGAGTATAGCAAATTCCCCTGGTCGAGTATAACAAACTCCCCTGGTCGATTATAACAAAGTCCCCTTATCGAGTAAAACAAAGTCCCCTGATCGAGTATAACAAAGTCCCCTGAACGACTATAACAAAGCCCCCTGATCGAGTATAACAAAGTTCCCTGATCGAGTATAACAAAGCCCCCTGATCGAGTATAACAAAGGCCCCTGATCTAGTTTAACAAAGTCCCCTGATCGAGTATAACAAAGTCTCCTGGTTGAGTATAACAAATGACCCTCATCGTGTTTAACAAAGGCCCCTCATCGAGTATAACAAAGTCCCCTGGTCGAGTATATCAAACTCTCCTGGTCGACTATAACAAAGTCCCCTGATCGAGTATAACAAAGTCCCTTGAACGATTATAACAAAGGCCACTGATCAAGTATAACAAAGCCTCTGATCGTGTATAACAAAGCCCCCTCTTCGAGTATAACAAAGTCCCCTGATCAAGAATAACAAAGTCCCCTGAACGAGTATAACAAAGTCCCCTGATCGAGTATAACAAAGGCCCCTGATCAAGTTTAACAAAGGCCCCTGATCGAGTATAACAAAGTCCCCAGAACGATTATAACAAAGGCCCCTGATCGAATATAACAAAGTTCTCTGATCGAGTATAACAAAGCCCCCTGATCGAGTATAACAAAGGCCCCTCATCGAGTATAACAAAAGCCCCTCATCGAGTTTAACAAAGGCCCCTCATTGAGCAAAACAAAGTCCCCTGGTCGAGTATAACAAACTCACCTGGTCGCGTATACCAAAGTCCCCTGATCGAGTATAACAAAGTCCCCTGATCGAGTATAACAAAGGCCCCTGATCGAGTTTAACAAAGGCCCCTGATCGAGTATAACAAAGTCCCCTGATAGAGTATAACAACTCCCCGGTCATATAACAAAGAACCCTGGTTGAGTATAACAAAGACCCCTTGATCGAGTATAACAAAGGCCCCTGATCGAGTATAACAGCGTCCCTGATCGAGTATAAATAAAGTCTCCTTGATCGAGTATAACAAAGTCCGCTGATCGAGTATAACAAAGTAACAAAGTCTGCTGATCGAGTATAACAAAAGTCCCCTGATCGAGTATAACAGTCCTCGATTGAGTATAACAAAGGCCCTGATCAAGTTTAACAGCGCCCTGATCGAGTATATAAAGTCCTGTCGAGTATAACAACCCCTGGTCGATTTATAACAAAGTCCCCTTTATCGAGTATAAAGTCCCCTGATCGAGTATAACAAAGTTCCCTGATCGAGTATAACAAAGCCCCCTGATCGAGTATAACAAAGGCCCCTGATCTAGTTTAACAAAGTCCCCTGATCTAGTGTAACAAAGTCTCCTGGTCGAGTATAACAAAGGACCCTCATCGAGTTTAACAAAGGCCCCTCATCGAGTATAACAAAGTCCCCTGGTCGAGTATATCAAACTCCCCTGGTCGACTATAACAAAGTCCCCTGATCGAGTATAACAAAGTCACCTCATCGAGTATAACAAAGTCCCTTGAACGATTATAACAAAGGCCACTGATCAAGTATAACAAACTCACCTGGTCGAGTATACCAAA
>NW_024712783.1:0-8446 GCF_018991925.1 Homarus americanus
AAAGATGCAGGACGTAACATAGGTCACCAGGATCACCACACTCACCAAATATCTTGGTTACAGGCTTCCCCGCTGAGACCTTCTACCACAGCATGCAACCTGTCCTTACCAAATCTAGCATCCTGGCAGTACCCATTGCCGCCGCCGTCTTTGTTCCCTTCTACTACGAACTAAAAATTGTTTCCGCTTACCAGGTATGTGATCTAACTTACCCTTAGGGAGAGGAAAAAATACAAGTTATATTTGTATGCAGCAAGTTAACATTAATACCATTCACCATCTTCCTTCCCAAACCTCCCTACGGCAGTGTCCCCAAATGTTCTGTTACCGGAATAACGTCACCCAGGCAATCTAAAACGAGAGAAGTTCACGTTTTAAGACTGTCAACTTACAGATAGTAATAAAGTACAACTGCTAGGCAGACAGTTGTCAACACTTGTCACACTAACTTGTACGGTCATGACTGACACAGTACCTGGAGATGCGGTTCAACTCTGTGACAACGCGTCGTGTGGCCAGCGCCCTCTTCATCACGCAGACGCTTCTCTACCAGGCCATCGTCATCTACGCCCCGGCTCTCGCCCTCGCTGCCGTCACCGACTTCCCCATGTGGCTCGCCATCCTTGTCGTGGGCGCTATCGCCTCCTTCTACACTACCATCGTGAGTATTGATTACACAAATATATACATAATTAGAGAATTCCATGGCCACGTCGGGGAAGGAAGGCTTAGTGGCCTCTGTAGGATCCCCCCAGTATTCTTGATCGTCTTGTTCAGCATAGGTCTCACTTCCACCTCTTATGCTGGGACAAACTTCCTTAAGTCTACCAGCCTGTGTGTGACGTAGTACTTCAGTATATTAGTTATCTGTGGGACACAACGACCTCACTTTAATGTCACGTCTTCAGCACAGTTGAAGGCATTCATTCCCTCACAGGAAAGAACTCTTGGAAAATTCAACATTATTTTCTGGTGCCAAGATTTCAGTTGATAATTTGGATTCAAAAATTGTCTTCCCCATTAAATTCCAGGTGGACGAGAAATCTTAAGTGAAGTTTGAACTTCAAGTGGAACTTGAAATTCCATTTGGTTATGGGAGTGTGGTGTTTACACGTCAAGTATTATCTGGACTCGATATAACGTCTCTACTTCACTCATTATCGGGGCTCCTGGCGGCGCTAACACCATAAGGGTTTACACTCACGATGCCTATAACTAAATATTCTAAGTGAAGGTGTCGACACTGCAGGGAGGCCTGAAGGCGGTGGTGTGGACCGACGCCCTACAGTTTGTGATCGTGCTGGGAGGCCTCATGACCATCGTCATCATGGGAGTGAAAGAGGTGGGCAGCCTGCAGAAAGTATGGGACATCAACGTCAAACATAAGCGTGCAGGACTACAGATTTTCAAGTAAGTTCATCAGACACAAACAATAAGCTACAAAGTTTCAAGGTTCCGGCGATAATTGTGTATCTAATTTACCTTCTTTGTATTGTTCAAGGATCCGTATGTTGTTATAAAAAAGGCCGATTATTAAGCTTGATTAACAAGAGGCCAGCTAAGACAATAGAAAATTTAATGGTTTTATGTTACCGTAACATAATGTATTATTTGTTTGTTTTTTTGTTCCATTATTATCTACTGTGTTGTATTACACTGAATTGTTGTATTGGTCAGCTGGAGTCCGGACATATTTGAGCGACACACCGTGTGGGGTCTGTCGTGGTTCGGCTTCTTCAGCAGCATTGTGGAATACGGCAGCTCCCAGACGGCCATCCAGCGGTACTCCAGCATGAAGAGCCTCACCCACGCCTACCTGTGAGTACTGCGTGGGTGTGTGTGTGTTTCCACTTGCGTACAGGTGTGCATGTGCGTTTACAGATAGGGACATGATTGTTTACGAGAGTGTAAAGGAAGCAAGGAGGGAGAGTAACAAAGGTGTCAGGTGTACCACAATGGTTACTATGACTCTCTCTTCAGGTCAGTGTTGCTCCTCGTCCCATACTTCGCCGCCGACGCTGTCCTGTTGACCCTCACTGGTAAGAACTGGCTTTTGTCTTGACCCTCTGTAGTGTCATGCTCACCTGAGAGTGTCAACAAACTAGCTAAAACAGGAATTACTAATCTTAAGCAAAATATTGACTCGTGGGTTAGTTGAAGGCCGAGGAGAATTTACTGCTGTAAGTAAGAGGTCAAAGGTGAAGGTCACAGGTCAGGGTTAATGTTCTGTACAATGTGATTTCAATGGTGCACTGAGGATGTGATCCACTGATGTACACTGGACTAGTTACATACACCTACAGTGCTTCTATACCAATAAGTTTCAACAGCCGATGGCGTCCCTTCAGCTGACCGTAGAGTGAAGAGGATGTTAGTTATTGTAAACATTTTATTATAATAAGTTTTTATCAACCAGTGAATATGCTGAAGGACCCACGACCCACTAGTTACTCTAGTATATGCTCCAGCATGACCCACGACACTTTAGTTGCTCTAGTATATGCTCCAGTATGACCCACGACACTCTAGTTACTGTAGTATATGTTTCAGTATGACCCACGACTCTTTAGTTGCTCTAGTATATGCTCCAGTAGGACTCACGACCCATTAGTTACTCTAGTGTATGTTCCAGTAGGACCCACGACCCTTTAGTTACTCTAGTATATGTTCCAGTATGACCCACGACCCTCTAGGTACTCTAGTATATGCTCCAGTAGGACGCACGACCCTCTAGTTACTCTAGTAGAGTGGTTCTGAACCTTGTTTGCCCCATGCACCCCTTTCACCATATGTCAGAATGTCATTCCCCCCTCCTTTCCAAGATTGTCTGCCTCAAGAAGTGCATTCCAAATAATATGCATATAATACTGAAAATCCTTTATTTTTCCATATTAGTACATATACATTTACAATTTTACATGGATTATTTTTATAGTGGAGTTTTACAAATTAAATCCCAATTGAAAATGTTGATGGATTTATAAAACTTGAATAAAAGTAAAATAGTTTTTTATATTTATAATGAATTACTTAACAGACCAAACTGAAGCATTATGCAATAAACAAAAAGTTCAATAGAATACCAGGATATTGTAAATTTGTAATTAATTTTATTCAGATGAAGATTACAGTCAATGAGAAACCTGTGATTGTTTTTTCTTCGCCAATTCTGGGATACGCGGAGGAGTGCTTGAAAGGGCACAACGCAGGTCATTTTCTACCTCTAATCTACTACGGTGCTTCGTTTTAATTTGCAACAGAGTTGAAAAGCCTGACTCACAAAGATATGTCGGCACAAACGGAAGCAATGCACGGATAGCTCTTTCTGCCACTTTTGGGTAGGAATCGCACATCAAGGGCCAAAATTCTGTGATTGATTTCTCATCGAACATATCTCTTGCTCCCGAATCAGTTTCCCCCCTCCTTGAAAACCTGAATTCCCCCCCTGGGGGGAATTTCCCCCTGGTTGAGAACCCCTGCTCTAATATATGTTCCAGAATGACCCACGACCCTCTAGTTACTCTAGTATATGCTCCAGTAGGACCCACGACACTCTAGTTACTCTAGTATATTTTCCAGTATGACCCACGACAGTCTAGTTACTCTAGTATATGCTCCGGTAGGACCCACGACCCTCTAGTTACTCTAGTATATGTTCCAGTAGGACCCACGACCCTCAAGTTACGCTTGTATATATTCCAGTATGACCCACGAACCTCTAGTTACTCTAGTATATGTTCCAGTATGACCCACGACCCTCTAGTTACTCTAGTATGTGTTCCAGTAGGACCCACGACCCTCTAGTTACTCTAGTATATGCTCCAGTAAGACCCACGACCTTCTAGATACTCTAGTATATATTCCGGTATGACCCACGACCCTCTAGTTACTCTAGTATATGTTCCAGTAGGCCCGACCCTCTAGTTACTCTAGTATATGTTCCAGTATGACCCACGACCCTCTAGTTACTCTAGTATATGCTCCAGTAGGCCCCACGACCCTCTAGTTACTCTAGTATATGTTCCAGTATGACCCCCGACCTTCTAGATACTCTAGTATATATTCCGATATGACCCACGACCCTCTAGTTACTCTAGTATATGCTCCAGTAGGCCCCACGACCCTCTAGTTACTCTAGTATATGTTCCAGTATGACCCACGACCCTCTAGTTACTCTAGTATGTGTTCCAGTAGGACCCACGACCCTCTAGTTACTCTAGTATATGCTCCAGTAGGCCCCACGACCCTCTAGTTACTCTAGTATATGTTTCCAGTATGACCCACGACCCTAGTTACTCTAGTATATGTTCCAGTATGACCCACGACCCTCTAGCTACTCTAGAATATGCTCCAGTAGGCCCAACGACCCTCTAGTTTCTCTAGTATATGTTCCAGTATGACCCGACCCTAGCTACTCTAGTATATGCTCCAGTAGGCCCCATGACCCTAGTTACTCTAGTATATGCTCCAGTAGGCCCATGACCCTCTAGTTACTCTAGTATATGTTCCAGTATGACCCATGACCCTAGTTACTCTAGTATATGCTCCAGTAGGCCCATGACCCTCTAGTTACTCTAGTATATGCTCCAGTATGACCCACGACCCTCTAGTTTCTCAAGTATATGCTCCAATAGGCCCTACGACCCTCTAGTTACTCTAGTATATGCCTCTAGACCCACGACCCTCTAGTTACTCTAGTATATGCTCCAGTAGGCCCCATGACCCTCTAGTTACTCTAGTATATGTTCCAGTATGACCCACGACCCTCTAGTTACTCAAGTATATGCTCCAATAGGCCCCACGACCCTCTAGTTACTCTAGTATATGCTCCAGTAGGCCCCATGACCCTCTAGTTACTCTAGTATATGTTCCAGTATGACCCACGACCCTCTAGTTACTCTAGTATATGCTCCAGTAGGCCCCATGACCCTCTAGTTACTCTAGTATATGTTCCAGTATGACCCACGACCCTCTAGTTACTCTAGTATATGCTCCACTGTGACCCACGACCCTCTGGTCACTCTAATATATGCTGCAGTATGATCCACGACCCTTTAGTTACTCTAGTATATGCTCCAGTAGGCCCCATGACCCTCTAGTTCTCAAGTATATGCTCCAGTAAGGCCCACGACTCTCCAATATATGCTCAAGTAGGCCCCACGACCCTCTAGTTACTCTAGTATATGCTCCAGTAGGCCCCATGACCCTCTAGTTACTCTAGTATATGTTCCAGTATGACCCACGACCCTCTAGTTACTCAAGTATATGCTCCAATAGGCCCCACGACCCTCTAGTTACTCTAGTATATGCTCCAGTAGGCCCCATGACCCTCTAGTTACTCTAGTATATGTTCCAGTATGACCCACGACCCTCTAGTTACTCTAGTATATGCTCCAGTAGGCCCCATGACCCTCTAGTTACTCTAGTATATGTTCCAGTATGACCCACGACCCTCTAGTTACTCTAGTATATGCTCCACTATGACCCACGACCCTCTGGTCACTCTAATATATGCTGCAGTATGATCCACGACCCTTTAGTTACTCTATTGAGTAGCCCGACCCTCTACCTACTCTAGTATATGCTCCAGTAGGCCCCACGACCCTCTAGTTACTCTAGTATATGTTCCAGTATGACCCACGACCCTCTAGTTACTCTAGTATATGTTCCAGTATGACCCACGACCCTCTACCTACTCTAGTATATGCTCCAGTAGGCCCCACGACCCTCTAGTTACTCTAGTATATGTTCCAGTATGACCCACGACCCTCTAGTTACTCTAGTATATGTTCCAGTATGACCCACGACCCTCTAGCTACTCTAATATATGCTCCAGTAGGCCCCACGACCCTCTAATTGCTCTAGTGTATGCTCCAGTATGACTCACGACCCTCTAGTTACTCTAGTATATGCTCCAGTAGGCCCCACGACCCTCTAGTTACTCTAGTATATGTTCCAGTATTACCCACGACCTTCTAGTTACTCTAGTATAGGCTCCAGTAGGACCCACGACCCTCTAGTTACTCTAGTATATGTTCCAGTAAGACCCAAGACCATTTAGTTACTCTAGTATATGTTCCAGTATGACCCACGACCCTCTAGTTACTCTAGTATATGCTCCACTATGACCCACGACCCTCTGGTCACTCTAGTATATTTTCCAGTATGACCCACGACCCTCTAGTTACTCTAATATATGCTGCAGTATGATCCACGACCCTTTAGTTGCTCTAGTATATGCTCCAGTAGGCCCCACAACCCTCTAGTTCTCAAGTATATGCTCCAGTAAGGCCCACGACTCTCCAATATATGCTCAAGTAGGCCCCACTACCCTCTAGTTACTCTAGTATATGTTCCAGTATGACCCACGACCCTCTAGTTACTCTAATATATGCTCCAGTAGGTCCCACGACTCACCAATATATGCTACAGTAGGCCCCACGACCCTCTAGTTAGTCAAGTATATGCTCCAGTAAGGCCCACGGCTCTCCAATATATGCTCCAGTAGGCCCCACGACCATCCAATATATGCTCCAGTAAGGCCCACGACCATCCAGTAATAGTTAATGCACAGTCTCACACTCCCTGTTGATCAATGTATCGCCTGCCTCTGGGTGTTTGACTGCAGGTCTGGTGGTGTTCGCGACCTACGAGGACTGCGACCCTCTGAAGGCCGGGCTGATCCACTCTAAGGACCAGATCCTGCCGTACTACGTCATGGATCGCTTCAGCTCTGTCCCTGGCCTGGCAGGACTCTTCATATCCTGCCTCTTTTCCGGGGCGCTGAGGTATGGCCTCATTTTCATAAGTATATTCTTCTCTGCCTGCCTGAGGCCCTGCTGGATATTGACACAATGTGCCACAACTGGATAATGTTCATAGATAAAGACTGACAGTCAAACAGATGTGTAGACAGAGAAATAAATTAATTGATATAAACAAAGAGATGGATAAATAGTATAGTGAAAATAACGAGTTGCCCTTCACCTGGTCAGCACCATCTCGTCCGGAGTGAACTCTCAAGCAGCTGTCACCTGGGAAGACTGGCTGTCTAAGATGCCAAGCTGTGCCTCCCTCTCCACCTCCACCCAGACCCTCATCACCAAGTTACTAGGTAGGTCCCACCCTCACACACCACCCACACCCTCATCACCAAGTTACTAGGTAGGTCCCACCCTCACACACAACCACACCCTCATCACCAAGTTACTAGGTAGGTCCCACCCTCACACACCACCCACACCCTCATCACCAAGTTACTAGGTAGGTCCCACCCTCATCACCAAGTTACCCACCCTCATACACCACCACCCTCACACCAGGTTACTAGGTAGGTCCCACCCTCACCCTCCACCCACACCCTCATCACCAAGTTACTAGGTAGGTCCCACCTCACACACCACCCACACCCTCATCACCAAGTTACTAGGTAGGTCCCACCCTCCTCCACCCACCCCTCATCACCAAGTTACTAGGTAGGTCCCACCCTCACACACCACCCACATCCTCATCACCAAGTTACTAGGTAGGTCCCACCCTCACACACCACCCACACCCTCATCACCAAGTTACTAGGTAGGTCCCACCCTCACACACCACCCACACCCTCATCACCAAGTTACTAGGTAGGTCCCACCCTCATCCTCCACCCAGATCCTCATCACCAAGTTACTAGGTAGGTCCACACTCTACCACCACACACCTCATCACCAAGTTACTAGGTAGGTCCCACCCTCACACCACCCCCACCCTCATCACCAAGTTACTAGTAGGTCCCACTCATCCTCCACCCAGATCCTCATCACCAAGTTACTAGGTAGGTCCCACCCCACACACCACCCACCCTTATTGCCAAGTTACTAGGTAGGTCCCACCACTCACAACCACCCACACCATCACGAAGATACTAGGTAGATCCCACCCACACACCACCACCCTCATCACCAAGTTACTAGAGTGGTCCCAATCATCCTCCACCCAGATCCTCATCACCAAGGATTCTAGGTAGGTCCCACCTCACACACCACCCACACGTCATCACCAAGTTACTAGAGTGGTCCCACCCCTCACACACCACCCACACCCTCATCCTGGGAGCACTAGGTGGGGTCCCCCCTCACACCACCCACACCCTCATCACCAATTACTAGGTAGGTCCCTCTCATCCTCCACCCAGATCCTCATCACCAAGTTAATAGGTAAGGGTCCCACCACCACCACCCCTTATTACCAAGTTACTAGGGTGGGTCCCACCCACACACCACCACCCTTATCACGAAGATACTAGGTAGATCCCACCTCCCACACCACCCACCCTCATCACCAAGCACTAGGTAGGTCCCACCCTCATCCAGCACCCTCAAGATTACTAGGTAGGTCCCACCCTCACACCACCCACCCCTCATCACCAAGTTTAGGTAGGTCCCACCCTCACCCTCCACCCACA
>NW_024712784.1:0-4460 GCF_018991925.1 Homarus americanus
CTTGCCGGGGAAGTTGGTTAGATAACCAAATTTGCCGAAAATAGATTATCATAGAAAACGGGAAATTTGTATCATAAAAAATGGGAAATATCTACTTTCCGCGAAAGTTGGTTAGATAAACAACTTTCCCGAAAATAGATTATCATAGAAAACGGGAAAATTGTATCATAAAAAATGGGAAATATCTACTTTCCGGGAAAGTTGGTTATCTACTTTCCCGAAAAGTAAATAGATTTTTTACTTTTCGGGAAAGTAGATTATCGATTTTTCGGGGGAATAGATTTTCGAATTTTGGGGGAAATATTACCTTATTTTGCGAAGTAGATTATCATAGAAAACGGGAAATTTGTATCATAAAAAATGGGAAATATCTACTTTCCTGGAAAGTTGGTTAGATAACCAAATTTGCCGAAAACAGATTATCATAGAAAACGGGAAATTTGTATCATAAAAATGGGAAATATCTACTTTCCGGAAAAGTTGGTTAGATAACCAAATTTGCCGAAAATAGATTATCATAGAAAACGGGAAATTTGTTTCATAAAAAATGGGAAATATCTACTTTCCGGGAAAGTTGGTTAGATAACCAAATTTGCCGAAAATAGATCATAGAAAACGGGAAATTTGTATCATAAAAAATGGGAAATATCTACTTTCCGGGAAAGTTGGTTAGATAACCATCTTTCCCGAAAATAGATTATCATAGAAAACGGGAAATTTGTATCATAAATGGGAAATATCTACTTTCCGGGAAAGTTAGTTAGATAACCAAATTTGCCGAAAATAGATTATCATAGAAAACGGGAAATTTGTATCATAAAAAATGGGAAATATCTACTTTCCGCGAAAGTTGGTTAGATAAACAACTTTCCCGAAAATAGATTATCATAGAAAACGGGAAATTTGTATCATAAAAAATGGGAAATATCTACTTTCCGGGAAAGTTGATAGATTTTCTACTTTTCGGGAAAGTAGATTATCGATTTTCGGGGGAATAGATTTTCGAATTTTGGGGGAAATATTACCTAATTTTGCGAAGTAGATTATCATAGAAAACGGGAAATTTGTATTATAAAAAATGGGAAATATCTACTTTCAGGGAAAGTTGGTTATATGGTTTCACGAAAAGTAGATAGATTTTCTAATTTTCGGGAAAGTAGATTATCGACTTTTTGGGGAAGTAGATTTTCGTATTTTCGGGGAAACATTACCTAATTTTGGGAAGTAGATTATCATAGAAAATTTGTATCACAAAAAATTGGAAATATCTACTTTCAGGGAAAGTTGGTTAGATAACCAAATTTGCCGAAGATAGATTATCATAGAAAACGGGAAATTTGTATCATAAAAAATGGGAAATATCTACTTCCCGCGAAAGTTGGTTAGATAAACAACTTTCCCGAAAATAGATTATCATAGAAACGGGAAATTTGTATCATAAAAAATGGGAAATATCTACTTTCCGGGAAAGTTGGTTTGATAACCAAATTTGCCGAAAATAGATTATCATAGAAAACGGGAAATTTGTATCATAAAAAATGGGAAATATCTACTTTCCAGGAAAGTTGGTTAGATAACCAAATTTGCCGAAAATAGATTATCATAGACAACGGGAAATTTGTATCATAAAAAATGGGAAATATCTACTTTCCGCAAAAGTTTCTTAGATAACCAACTTTCCCGAAAATAGATTATCATAGAAAACGGGAAATTTGTATCATAAATAATGGGAAATATCTACTTTCCGGGAAAGTTGGTTAGATAACCAAATTTGCCGAAAATAGATTATCATAGAAAACGGGAAATTTGTATCATAAAAAATGGGAAATATATACTTTCCGCGAAAGTTGGTTAGATAAACAACTTTCCCGAAAATAGATTATCGTAGAAAACGGGAAATTTGTATCATAAAAAATGGGAAATATCTACTTTCCGGGAGAGTTGGTTAGATAACCAAATTTTCCGAAAATAGATTATCATAGAAAACGGGAAATTTGTATCATAAAAAATGGGAAATATCTACTTTCCGGGAAAGTTGGTTAGATAATCAAATTTGCCGAAAATAGATTATCATAGACAACGGGAAATTTGTATCATAAAAAATGGGAAATATCTACTTTTAGCGAAAGTTGGTTAGATAAACAACTTTCCCGAAAATAGATTATCATAGAAAACGGGAAATTTGTATCATAAAAAATGGGAAATATCTACTTTCCGGGAAAGCTGGTTAGATAACCAAATTTGCCGAAAATAGATTATCATAGAAAACGGGAAATTTGTATCATAAAAAATGGGAAATATATACCTTCCGCGAAAGTTGGTTAGATAAACAACTTTCCCGAAAATAGATTATCGTAGAAAACGGGAAATTTGTATCATAAAAAATGGGAAATATCTACTTTCCGGGAAAGTTCGTTAGATAACCAAATTTTCCGAAAATAGATTATCATAGAAAACGGGAAATTTGTATCATAAAAAATGGGAAATATCTACTTTCCGGGAAAGATGGTTAGATAACCAAATTTGCCGAAAATAGATTATCATAGAAAACGGGAAATTTGTATCATAAAAAATGGGAAATATCTACTTTCCGCGAAAGTTGGTTAGATAAACAACTTTCCTGAAAATAGATTATCATAGAAAACGGGAAATTTGTATCATAAAAAATGGGAAATATCTACTTTCCGGGAAAGTTGGTTAGATAACCAAATTTGCCGAAAATAGATTATCATAGAAAACGGGAAATTTGTATCATAAAAAATGGGAAATATCTACTTTCCGCGAAAGTTGGTTAGATAAATAACTTTCCCGAAAATAGATTATCATAGAAAACGGGAAATTTGTATCATAAAAAATGGGAAATATCTACTTTCCGGGAAGTTGGTTAGATAACCAAATTTGCCGAAAATAGATTATCATAGAAAACGGGAAATTTGTATCATAGAAAATGGGAAATATCTACTTTCCGCGAAAGTTGGTTAGATAGCTTTCTTTCGAAAATAGATTATCATAGAAAACGGGAAATTTGTATCATAAAAAATGGAAATATCTACTTTCCGCGAAAGTTGGTTAGATAACCAAATTTGCACAAAATATAGATATCATAGAAAACTGGGAAATTTGTATCATAAAAAATGGGAAATATCTACTTTCCGCGAAAGTTGGTTAGATAAACAACTTTCCCGAAAATAGATTATCATAGAAAACGGGAAATTTGTATCATAAAAAATGGGAAATATTTACTTTCCGGGAAACTTGGTTATCTACTTTCCCGAAAAGTAGATAGATTTTCTACTTTTCGGAAAAGTAGATTATGGAGTTTTCGGGGAAGTAGATTTTCGAATTTTTGGGGAAATATTACCTAATTTTGCGAAGTAGATTATCATAGAAAACGGGAAATTTGTATCATAAAAAATGGGAAATATCTACTTTCCGCGAAAGTTGGTTAGATAAACAACTTTCCCGAAAATAGATTATCATAGAAAACGGGAAATTTGTATCATAAAAAATGGGAAATATCTACTTTCCGGGAAAGTTGGTTAGATAACCAAATTTGCCGAAATAGATTATCATAGAAAACGGGAAATTTTTATCATAAAAAATGGGAAATATCTACTTTTCGCGAAAGTTGGTTAGATAAATAACTTTCCCGAAAATAGATTATCATAAGCAGGAGGGTAGCATCATAAAATGGGAAATATCTACTTTCCGGGAAGAAGTTGGTTAGATAACCAAATTTGCCGAAAATGAATATCATAGAAACAGGAAATTTGTATCATAAAATGAAATATCTACTTTTCCGCGAAAGATTGGTTAAGACAACAACTTTCCTGAAAATAGATTATCATAGAAAACAGGAAATTTGTATCATAAAAAATGGGAAATATCTACTTTCCGGGAAAGTTGGTTAGATAACCAACTTTCCCGCAAATAGAATATCATGGAAAACAGGAAATTTGTATCATAAAAAATGGGAAATATCTACTTTCCGGGAAAGTTGGTTAGATAACCAAATTTGCCGAAAATAGATTATCATAGAAAACGGGAAATTTGTATCATAAAAAATGGGAAATATCTACTTTCCGGGAAAGTTGGTTAGATAACCAACTTTCCCGAAAATAGATTATCATAGAAAACAGGAAATTTGTATCATAAAAATGGGAAATATCTACTTTCCGCAAAAGTTTCTTAGATAACCAACTTTCCCGAAAATAGATTATCATAGAAAACGGGAAATTTGTATCATAAAAAATGGGAAATATCTACTTTCCGGGAAAGTTGGTTAGTTAACCAAATTTGCCGAAAATAGATTATCATTGAAAACGGGAAATTTGTATCATAAAAATGGGAAATATCTACTTTCCGCGAAAGTTGGTTAGATAAACAACTTTCCTGAAAATAGATTATCATAGAAAACGGGAAATTTGTATCATAAAAAATGGGAAATATCTACTTTCCGG
>NW_024712785.1:0-19415 GCF_018991925.1 Homarus americanus
ACCAGCCTCCATCCCCGTGTGCCCAGCCATCTCTTCTACTAACGTAAGTGTTAAACCTTGATTTTTTTTTTACCTGGTACAGTATATTATTCTCTTATTGATATTTCTCTTCTATATTATGTGTGTGTGCATACCATCATAAAATTAAAATACTATTTTTACTACAACGTACGTATTGTGTCGGAAAAAGTGGAGTTTGGGGGTCGGCCCAGTCTCTATTTCAATTAATCCCAAATGTTCTGTTATTTCGTTTACGCGTTTCTCGTTTTACGCGGACCTCCACGGGTTCAATTGACCGCGTAAATCAAGACTATGTTGTACTTATTCGTTTTATATAGATAAGATGATATTTCTTGTTTGAACTTGTTTTTAGATGAACATTATTTGTCATCACTTTATTTGTCATCTGGTCTGATTTCTTGTGGATGAGGTTGGATGTTACAGCGATAGTGATGATTTGATAACATCCAAAATGATGAAGATATTGATGATAGTGATGATATTAATGTTGTTGGTGATGGTAGTGATGATTTTGATGGTAGTGATTATGATGACAGTGACGAGATTGATAATATTGATTTGCAAGATGGTAGTGATGTTGATAATGATGATGATTGTAGTTTACACAATGTAGACCACTCAGTTAACTTAATGTACACCACTCAATTTACACATTGTACACCACTCAGTTTACACATTGTACACCACTCAGTTTACACATTGTACACCACTCAGTTTACACATTGTACACCACTCAGTTTACACATTGTACACCACTCAATTTAAACATTGTACACCACCCAATTTACACATTGTACACCAGCTTCCACAATACTGTACTGTGTGTGTGTATGTGTATATATATATATATATATATATATATATATATATATATATATATATATATATATATATATATATATATATATATATATATATATATATATATATATATATATATACAGTTGTACCCCACTTAACGCGGTCAATTGAACCCAGAGGGTCCCGCGTTAAGTGAAATCCGCGTTAAGTGAACAACAGAACATATGGGATTAATTCCAATAGAAACCGGCCCGACCCCCAAACTCCACTTTTTGAAGGCACATACCTATGTTGTAGTAAAAATAACATCTTAATTTTATGATGGTACATGCACACAATTAATACTTAAGAGAAATAGAGAAATACAGTCGCCAAGTTAATGTCCATTCAAATAATGGACTCAACTCCCTCCCCCTCTCACACTACACAGCCGGCTAACAGATGGTCGGTCGGTCCCTCCCTCCCCCCCCACCCCCCACCAACCGTCCCAAGGAGATGTGTGGGATAACCTCAAACTAAAGTTAGGAAAATATAATTGACATTGCTGGATTCCTTGTAAGACCAGGAATATTTTGAATATAAATGTCATATATTTTGCACAAAAGATAACATAGTTACCTAGAGAAAATTTTTTATCTAAAAATTGTAAGTTTAAAGCAAAATATATGATGTTTATATTCAAAATGATCACCAAATTATAAGAATTCCAGCAATGTAAATTATATTCTGACCGGGTAATTTGTATGAATTTTATGAGCTAAAACAAATATCTTCAGTTAATAAAAAAAAATAATAATTCTTCACAGGGTAACAGATGGTCGGTCGGTCCCTCCCTCCCCCCCACCCCCCACCAACCGTCCCAAGGAGATGTGTGGGATAACCACTAAATTTTAATAAATAATACCTCAAACTAAAGTTAGGATAATATAATTGACATTGCTGGATTCCTTGTAAGACCAGGAATATTTTGAATATAAATGTCATATATTTTGCACAAAAGATACCATAGTTACCTAGAGAAAAATTTTTTATCTAAAAATTGTAAGTTTAAAGCAAAATATATGATGTTTATATTCAAAATGATCACCAAATTATAAGAATTCCAGCAATGTAAATTATATTCTGGCCTGGTAATTTGTATGAATTTTATGAGCTAAAACAGGCAGTCAGGCAGGGTGGCGGGTGGGGCAAATCTAAAAATAGCGTCTCGGACACTCACCGCGTATATGTGGAAAAAATCCGCGTTAAGTGAAAGTTCAGCTTTGGCAAGGCACCGCGTAAAACGCCAAAGCGGGTAAAACTGTATGATATATATATATATATATATATATATATATATATATATATATATATATATATATATATATATATATATATATATATATATATATATATATATATATATATATATATATATATATATATATATATATATATATATATATATATATATATATATATATATATATATATACACACACAGTTGTACCCCACTTAACGCGGTCAATTGAACCCAGAGGGTCCCGCGTTAAGTGAAATCCGCGTTAAGTGAACAACAGAACATATGGGATTAATTCCAATAGAAACCAGCCCGACCCCCAAACTCCACTTTTTGACGACACATAACTATGTTGTAGTAAAAATTCTATCTTAACTTTATGATGGTATGAAAAAACAAGTAATATAGAAGAGGTTAGGTTAGGAAAGATAAAGGTTAACATAGGAAAAATAAAGAATAGGTTAAAAAACGAAAAATTTTGTGGAACACTTACGGTAGTAGAAGAGATGGGTCGGCATACGGGGATGGAGGCTGGTTCCGAGGCAGAGGGCAGATTACTGGCCCTCAGGTGAATCACCATTACTAGGTGAATCACCATCACTGTCACTTACAGTTGTCAGGGCTTACCTGACAAATCCCTCAAAGTCAACTTCACTATCACTGGCTTGGGCTGGCTGTGGTGGGTTGCGGGCGAAGAACTCGGTTATGCTTTGCTGACGGCTGGCTTTGATGTTGTCATGATACACCGTGATGTACGGCTCCATAGCCTGCACCAGTCGGGTATGGAAGACTTCATAGCGTTCATCGTCATTGTCGCGGGAAAGGACGGACTTAATTTTTTCTGCAAACTCTATGGCACACTTAATATCACTATGACTTAAACTAGGTTCTTCGGAGAATGACGCACCTTCTTCCTCCTCTTCACTGGCGTGTTCTTCTTCCAACATCTCGTCGGCAGTCACTTCAGGATCTTTGATCACCTCCAGGATGTCTTCGTTGGTGGTCTCGGAGAAGCCTTCAGCTGTAATATTGAGCGCAGCTTCTCTGGCAAGGTCCACTGCTACTGCAACAGTCTGAACCTCACCAGTCACAGGTTCACTCCTCCTCTCACCTGGTATGCCATGCAACACGTCTCCATGCGTGACGAATCGTAGCAATAGTCAGCAGATCCCATGCCTCCACCAAGAAGTCTACAGCTTGTTTAACGTTAAACTTCTTCCAAAATTGTTTGACGAGAAGTTCTTGAGTCACCGCCTCTTGTTCCTTGTCCTCGTCGCTTTTGCTCTCGCTGTCGGTGTCACCCAGCTTACGCAACTCATCCTTGGTGTTGGTAGAGTCGTTCAGGAGCTTGAACTTCTTTGCAGAGTATGCAGCTTTCACATTGCAGATCAACTCCTGGTCCATGGGCTGGATTAATGACGTAGTGTTGGGAGGAAGGAAGACCACTTTTACGTTGGGGTGACGATCCATAAGTAGGGGCGAGTGTCCAGGTGCGTTGTCAAGGAGCAACAAAATATTGAATGGAACATTCTGTTGCTCACAGAATTTCTTCACGTCGGGAACAAAACAGTTGTCAAACCAGAAGAGGGACAGAGAAGAGGACATCCACGCCTTACGTGCGGTTAGCCAGTGGACATTAAGCTTTGTTTCCCGTTTTCTGAGGTTCTACAAGCGCGGTGGATTTGAATGTTATATAGCGTAATGTGAATTAAATGGGGTTTTTAGGAATGACAATGATGTGCACAGTACATAATCAGGTATATATTTACCAATTTTATTTTGCAGAGTCAAAACTAGGGCATGCAATGAAAATCATATAAGATTGCACTGTAATTAAAGAAACAAAATTTATTTACAGGAAAAAAGAATACAGTAAATGCCATTCTATAAGAGTAAGCAGTAACTTACATAAAACTCAAATCATTCTTAAATGTGCCAACTCTTTAAGATTAATAACTCAGTAAGACCACACTAAAACATATATTTTCAGTGATCACCATTAGCCCTCTACTTCAAGAACCTCATCTGTCAAGTTGTGAAAAAATTGTGCGTGATTAGATATACCTGCAAGCATATCTTAAAAAAATATCTTCAGAGGGCAAAAATTTGACTCATGACCCTGAACGTTTGAGGCACTCAGATGAGAAAAGAGCTCCATTTACAGTTTAAGTTTTTAAACTATTTCTTTCTTTGGTTTTGAAGAGAATAATTTTGCTGAATACTCTTTCACATTCAACCCAAAATTATCGTACAAACCGTACGATAATAGAAAATGTTATCGTACATCGTGACGAAGATGAATTTATCTTTTACTTTTTTTTACTTTTATCCTCTTCGCCACTGATCGGCTTGTTAGCCGCTTGGGCGATTGGTCACGTCTCTTTTCATTTATATTCTTCACCAAAAGATCGGCTCGCTAGCCGCCCGGGCGATCGGTCACGTCTCTGTCACGCACTGTTGGCAAATGCTGGGCATGCACCGGCTCCTGAATGTACCTGAACCCGCTCCAGTGTTGGTCAAGTCTTCTCTTGAAAGAGCTCACACTCGGTGCCGTCACAACACTCTCTGGTAGATTGTTCCAAGAGTTTACAACCCTCACTCCGAAAAGTTTGCCCTCACGGTTTTCTGGACTTGAGGCTTCTTCAATCTTGAGCTGTGACCCCTTGTGGGGCGAGCGCCCGCCAGCTCCAAGTAAGGACACTCAACTGAGTAGTGCCCCCCTGAGATGCTTATACGCCTCAACTAGGTCCCCCCTTGCCCGTCTGTAGTATAAGCTAGGCAAGTTCAGGCGCTCCAATCTCTCAGGGTAGCTGAGGTGCCGAAGTGCAGGCACCAGTCTGGTGGCCCTCCTTTGAACATTTTCAACCAACTGACAATCCCTAGCATATCTCGGGGACCAGATGAGGTGACAGTACTCCAGATGGGGAAGCACTTCACTCCTGAAGATCGTCACGAGGGACGGACCGTCTAGATATCTGAACGACCTTCTTATAAGACCCAATAATTTATTTGCCTGATTTACCTTCTTCTTACAATGGCCCGAGAACTTCAGCTCATTGTCAACATACACACCTAGGTCCTTCTCACATACAGTCTCAATTACTGCATTTTCTTCATCCCGTTGGGACATATGATACGCCTCCTTACCGTTGGTACGCCCCAGGTGCATCCTCTTACACTTCGTGACATTGAATCTCAGCAGCCATTTCTTCGACCATTCCTGGAGCCCACAGAGGTCCTTCTGCAACTCTTCACAGTCCGCTTGGTTCTTAATTTCCCGAAATAACTTGCCATCATCGGCAAACATTTGTATGGAGGAGTGTACAACGTCAGGCATGTCATTTATGAAACAAACAAACAACAGCGGGCCCAATACACTGCCCTGTGGTACCCCACTTGTTACAGGTGCAGATGACGATTTCGTGCCATTAATCACCACACACTGCTTGCGGTCATGTAGAAAGTCTTCTATCCACGCTAGGACATTTCCCCGAATTCCGTACCCTTCCAGTTTGATTTTCAGCCTTTCGTGGGGTACACTGTCGAAAGCCTTGGCAAAATCTAGGTAAATATTGTCGATATTACCACCCCGTTCTAGAATATGGGTCCAAATATCCAATACCTTGAGCAATTGTGTTAAGCAAGAGCGCCCCGGCATAAAACCGTGTTGGCAATCTTTTACAAGGTTGTTTCGTAGTAGATGTTCCATCGCTGCATCTCTGATAATACTCTCAAGTACTTTACATATTATGCTGGTCAGGCTCACCGGTCTATAGTTGTTCGTGGAGTGACTATCGCCCTTCTTGAAGATAGGACTCACATAAGCCACTTTCCATTCACTGGGGACCATTTGTTCATCCAGGCATTTACAAAACAGGAGCTTCAGGGGCTCTGCAAGCTCGTTGCACAGCTCTCATACATGCACGTAAATCACTGTAGGTGCGCGTGATCTAGTTATATGCTGATAACCACAAGGAAAGAAGAAAACACGAAGTTCCCAAGCGCTTTCGTGTAATTGAAGATGTGAATTACACGAAAGCGCTTGGGAACTTCGTGTTTTCTTCTTTCCTTGTGGTTATCATACATGTATGATAATTATCATACATGTGACAACTCTGCTGCTTCAATATGATTGGCCAGCCAATTCAAATGCTATGATACCTGAAGGTCATGTCATGTCATGTCATGTCGCGAAGAGGAGGAGACAAGTGACTGGCAACATGGCGGGTACAGAAATTTACTCCTAGAAATTTTGTGAAATGTTCCGTTAATATTGATTTGCACAAGAAATGATATGAAGTCGTATGTTTTATTTTTTTTTGTAGCTGTAATATTGAAAATTGAAATCTTGCGGACAGCCAATGGATGAATATTAACATAAAATATTATAGTTCCATAATATTTTTTTTAATAATAGAAAATAAGGGAGAAAGGGAACACGGTGTTCTTACTTTCACTTCTAGCGAGAATAAATGTCCCTCATTCATTACTGTACAGAGAGACATAAATAAAGCCAATTATGCCAAACTGAAATTACCCTAAGATCTTAATGTTACATAAAGAATATTTATCTCAATTATATATATTTTATTAGACCTGTTTATATATCTAGCAGTATTATTTATCTTTTCTGAAATACGAAAAAGAATTTAAATCACCAACATACTGTAGTTTACGTAACTATTAAATACAATTTCAACCTTTATATATCTTCAATAGTTTAATAAAACCATTAAATATATATAAAATTATACATTTAAATAAGAGAACTGTGCGTTAGATACATGAATAATGAAAAAAAAAGTTATCACCATTAAATTAGTTTCTTTAGGTTGTTTGTGGTGTTTAGGAGGACAGCTGATCACTCCTCACAACTCAGACCAAATTTCCCATTCAAGTTTTATCTCTCCCCTTACCATGTGATAAACAATCAGGTAAGGTCCTAAAACGTATATTAAAACCACTAATTAAACCTGAATTAATTTTAAAACTAGAATAAAGTTACGTAGTTGTAGATGAGATACGAATGGTGACTTGTTGTGCTTGTATAATAATTGACCTTTTTGAGTGAATACATAATTATTTATTTGTATATTGAGGGATTAAATAAGTATATGATGTGAAAGAGTGTGTTTTGGGGGTGTTATTTAGCGAGGGAGATGAGTTATGTATAATGGGTTAGTGTTATGTTGTTTACGTGTATATTAAGGTCAAGTTCTTTCTGGGTTTGTGTTATTTGACCTGTTCTTGATATAGTTTGATCTTATTTAACCTATTTTTGACATATTTTGACCTTATTTGACCTGTTTTATATAGTTTGACCTTATTTCACCTGTTTTTTTTATAATTTGACCTTATTTGACCAGTTCTTGATATAGTTTAGCCTTATTTGACCTGTCCTGTCCCCTAAAATATTAAAATTACCCAAACTAACCTAGCCAAAGGTAATTCTAACCAACCTAACCAATTTTAATATATTTTAACCTAACCCAAATAAAACCAAATCTAACCTAATAATCTTGTGGTCATTTTTGGTTAGGTTAGGTTCTTAACAATGAAAATATAGTGTTAGTGGATTATTTATATTATTTTCTTTTATAATTTATCTCTATAATCAGTCTCTTGAATGTCATTTTTATTTGAATTTTTTTTACCCAAATTAATTTTTAGCTGTGTAATTTATTTATTTGTTGCTTGTGTTTACTTTGTTATTTTTAGTTATATTTATAATTGAATGTTACTCTGGGTAGCTTCAGATGACCGATTAAATGTCGAAAAAGTCTGAATTACTAATACAGTCGAGTAACACTTGAAATGTTGGATACTGTACAAGAATAAAGGACTATTTCTTAAGCAGTTTTAGTGGATATATATATATTTTTTTTTACATAGATCATTCTGTTCATTGTCATCCTCGCTGCAATGTTCAGTTACTTGGTGATGGCAGTGTGACAAGGAAGCTAAGTCCAGAATATGTCTTCAAAAGCAATACTCAATCTGCTTAATCAGCGCACATGGCTTGATTGATTAATACACCAAGGCAGTCAGTTTGAACCTGTGGTCTATTCACCCTGGATATATCATCTGTCGTACCGTATTAAAAAAAAATCAGCAAAATATCCCTCGCAGACATCTGGCAGAAGAATTACAGTCTGGTGATGGCCTCATGACTTAGCGTTCCGTCAGCTCTTCTACTGTTATATATATCGTCTGTGTTGTGTACGAACTGATTCAAGTGAAATACAAAGAAAGGAGGTGGGAGATGTTATACTGGCAGATAGTAGCATTCATTCCTGTGTGTTATATGTCAGGTTTGGTAAAATGATTATAAACTTGTTGCTTAATGTTGTTGTTGTTGTAGAATATTTCCTTTTGTTTTGAAGGAAATGGCCTGCAGTGCTGATGGCTTACCCACAAGTGAGGCCCTCAGTCTCTTGCATGAGGACATCTCCATCGCTTTGGATGAATATCAGAAGACAGAAGCTGAAAAGTAAGTGTAAAAAAGATTATTAATTAATTTTGAAATACAGTATTAACCTGTGGGGCATATTGGAGTCTATACTTTCTTGTAAATGAGGCGTATAGACTAACCAGGGCGTATGTGCGAATATCTCAACTCGGTTCAATTATTCGGGCTGTACTGCATGTTTTCTGCCCTTGGTTTCTTATGGGATTGTACCACGCTGGAGGTGTATCCACATTGCCTGACAATGATGCTATGGACTGACACAGAAAATGGGAAATTGAGCAACCCAGTGATGTGCCCTTGCTATTGTAAACACCTCATATGTTTGGTGATATTGTATTATGTTTTATATTTCAGGAACAAAGGTTTTGGACCAAAGAGTGTTCTGTATGAAGCCTTCCACCACAAGAGTAGTCTCTCTGTGTTTCATTGGACATCAGTGATAGCGTTGATCGTTGAAGGCATCGTGCTGCTGGTGGCCTTCGCTGCATGTAATGACCCCAGGTGTGTACAGTATGGGTCCATAAAATACAACAGGCATATGAAGTTACCTTTGATTCTTTCTGTGCTATATATTGACCTGAGAATGTGGACTGGTGTAATATTCTCCATACATAGGTAAAAATATGACCTTATGATTTGGTATGAGTGTAAATACAAGCAAACATACAGTAGCAGTAAAGCAACCATTTGTTGACAGATAGGATAACTACTCTGATGTCCTTAATAATTTTTCCATTAGAGAATTTAAGATGAATTTTGTTCTGTTTAGATTTACAGATGATGTAATATGTTTATTATTATTATCAGGTACCAGCATCTTCCTGCCGAGTCCTTCTTCATTTTCTTAGCAGTAATTCTTAACGTGTACTTGGTGTGGTGGGACACTCAGCTGAGGCACAAAGAGGTCCCAAGACTCACACACAACGTCTTAAAGGATCTTAAAGGTAAAGCATTGTGACTTACGGTAACGTTTTTTTATTAATATCCGAACATTGTCTGTGAATTTTAAAACTGTTCTTTATTTAGTTACCCACAAAAGTACCGTCAGTGTGTGTGTTGTTTCATACTAGGACCTTGACACTACTCTCCTGCAACTTTCTACACTTATCATTACACCACTACCCACCACTGTTCTCTCCTAACTACAGTATTTGAGGTTTCTTTGTCACTTACTCTTGCTTGTTTCCGTTGGTGTCATGCGTGCCATTTTTTTTTTTCAGAATACCACGGCAATGTGTTGTGGTCTGCCGAGAACTATCCTCACCTCCACTCCCCCTGCATCACCCTCCAGTGGACTCGTCGCGATGGTAACACAGTCAACCTCCCTTGGTCTCTCCTGGTGCGTGGGGATATTATACTCATGAAACCTGGACAGAAAGTTCCTGCTAGATGTAGGCCCATGCAGGTAAGTAGTATAATTTTTATTTATTCCTAACATTTACTGGTACTACAGTATATGCACAAATGATGCAACCCTGGTGCCTAAGGTCCGTAATTGCCTTGGATAATGAGGAGTATCTATTGAAATATATGTGGTGAAAGTTGCTGGCTGAGAAAGCATCTCCCCTTATTCAAATTAATTCTTATGGGGGAAAATTGCCCCAATATTCACAATTTCGTTATTTTCAATGACTTTTAGGAATGCCTCCCTTGCGATAACTGGGGTATTCCTGGTACAGTATGCACGTGACACAGTACAGCCGGGCAGTCACCCAGCTGACCCAATGCCTTAATACATATGTTCACTTCCCACACATACACACACATGCTCTTAATTTTTTTTTTTTTAGTTTTATAATTTCTTTATTTCTAAGCCACATTAGAGTATTGTAATGATTTCTTTTCTTCTCAAACAAGCACAGAGAAGCGATAAACATACTGAGATAAGGGAGAAGGATGGTTTGTTGATCCTTTATATAATGTACTTTAAACCTTTGTTATCAAACCACTATAAAACTATTTAAAATTCAGATACTGTACCATGTGGCAACAATGGTACATATTCTGTTACGAGTAATACTATTAGAAATGTCGTTTGACAATAAATTGACGATACGTATTTAGATAGCCAAGCAACTTATGAATTACACTGGTGTCAATATACATTACTGGACCCTCGATAAAGAATGATATTAGGTTCCTGAAACCTCAATTAGTTGTGAATCATTCTTTACTGAACTTCTTATGGGAAAGAGGGCTAGGGTCTGAACATCGCAAAGATTGACTTTTTTAACTATAGTACGTATGCCTATTTTCATCCACGATGGCGTCACAGCAGTAGAGTACTGCATTCACAAGAGTACTGTACTGTACATAACATAAAATATGGTAAGAAATGATTTATTGAGAATCGTGCATGTCGTATTCTCTTTACCACCGATCAACAACTAACCATCACCATCTCCCTACTGTACACCCATCTTATGATGTCAAACAACAAGCATGGAATTATTGTGATCCTAATACTACTCATAATAAAATCACTGGTACTGTACTTCCCA
Organism: Homarus americanus; assembly: GCF_018991925.1. Lineage (NCBI taxonomy): Eukaryota > Metazoa > Arthropoda > Malacostraca > Decapoda > Nephropidae > Homarus > Homarus americanus. The sequence continues at coordinate 11,072 of NW_024712785.1, forward strand.
AGGTAAAACTACTTTGTTCAGCAGCACACCTCCATACATTATTTGTTACTTATGGCATTATAAATTTTATGATTTGACAGATAAGGATGGGTGTTTTATTCATATTTTATTTTGCGTTATTAACAAGGTTCTGAGTTATGAATAAATCAACTTATGAACAGGTCCTGAAATGTAACCCGTTCATTATTCAGGGGCCCCTGTACAGTATACAGATTCATCCAAGGCAAACACTTGGATGGATGCCAATATGCAGAAATTAAAAGCAATATAACATTTACGAGACAAAAACTTATCATATTTTCTTTAAGATCTGGAGAAAAAATATAACTTAAGTGTACATCTATTATCTATACTGTAATTCAAAATTTATATTTCTTTAATATTGTATACCATCAGCTTCAAATTATATAAAGTTAAATTTACCTGTACATGTGGTTTCTTCTCCAACACTTTCTATGAAGATATTTCATTCCATCCATCAATGGGTCCCAGCTTTCATAATGTGTGAGAAGTGAGACAGCAATAAAAGATGTCATCATGGGAATTGCACCAATATAAATTAGCAGTGAATACTTGATGCCCTTGAGCCAGATGTCCACAAACATTGTCAAGGGAATAGTTAAGCTCAAAGATAAAGTAGCCATCAATGATGAAGTAAGGAAGCATCCCCTGCAAAATAAAACACCTTCAATTCCCAAGTAATTCCAATGTAGGTCAAACAATTACAGTATTACCCCGCCTAACGCGGTTTCACTTAGCGCGTTTTCGCATATACGCGGTGCCTTGCCAGAGCTGAACTTTCACTTAACACAGATTTTTTCCACATATACGCGGTGAGTGTCCGGCTCGAGATGCTATTTTTAGATTTTGCCCACGCGCCACCCGCCTGCCTGCCTGCCTGTGCTCCTCGCCTCTCCCTCCTCCTCCCTCCGCTTGGGCAAGCCGCGCGGTAAGGTTGCGCAGTGTGTGTCTTTGTTGCGTTATCACTGACGTCATATGACGTATCGGACTGTGATTGGCCATGCATCCCTACCCCCCTCTGCTGCTAGCTGTAATTGGCTTAAAGTATTATGACGTGACCACCCCGGGGAGGGAGGGAGGGAGGAGAGACGACGCTTGACCTAGCCGCGGCAGTTTCATCCCTCAAGGCCACACCGTGTTAACGCGCATCCATTGTTCCGTAAAATGGCTTCCGCCGGACCACCATCGCCCCCAGAGAGAGACCTTTCCTTACCTGGACCCAGCGGCACTAAGCCAAAGAAGACACGACGTTCATTAAGCTACGAGGTGAAGTACCAAATTGTTCAAGATTTGGAGAAAGGAAGACGGCAAGTTGATCTCGCGCGCCAGCATGGCGTCAACGAATCTACGATTCGTACGATCAAGAAGGATGCAGCCAAGATCAAAGAGCACATGAAAATCACAAAGTCTGCAGGTGCTTCATCTATCAGGTATTGCCAGAACAGGGTGCTGGCAAAAGTGGAAAATTTGCTGGTGAGTTATTTGGTGCGTCAGGCGCGACGCAACATGGCGGTGGACACTCGCTCAGTGCAGGAGTACGCACGTGAGCTATACGCAGCAGTGACACGTAAACTGGGAATTGCAGAGCCCAAACCCTTCAATGCTTCCTCTGGTTGGCTGCATAGGTTTAAGAAGAGGAACAAGATCACCAACATCAACATTGGTGGTGAGGAAGCGAGTGCTGACCGTGTGGCGGCTAGAGATTTTCCTCCGTTCTTACGTGAGATTATGGAGGAAGGACAGTACACTGACGACCAGGTGTTTAACATGGACGAATCTGGTCTTTTCTGGAAAAAGTTACCTTCCAAGACCTTCGTTGTCCAGTCTGCCAGCAAGGTAAGGGGTCGGAAGTTGCAGAAGGAACGCATCACCGTCCTGTTTACCACCAATGCCTCCGGTACCTGTAAACCAAAGTTATCGGTGATTCACACAGCCCGCAAGCCGCACGCCTACAAGAATATGGACATGAACAAGCTTAATGTCCACTGGCTAACCGCACGTAAGGCGTGGATGTCCTCTTCTCTGTCCCTCTTCTGGTTTGACAACTGTTTTGTTCCCGACGTGAAGAAATTCTGCGAGCAACAGAATGTTCCATTCAATATTTTGTTGCTCCTTGACAACGCACCTGGACACTCGCCCCTACTTATGGATCGTCACCCCAACGTAAAAGTGGTCTTCCTTCCTCCCAACACTACGTCATTAATCCAGCCCATGGACCAGGAGTTGATCTGCAATGTGAAAGCTGCGTACTCTGCAAAGAAGTTCAAGCTCCTGAACGACTCTACCAACACCAAGGATGAGTTGCGTAAGCTGGGTGACACCGACAGCGAGAGCAAAAGCGACGAGGACAAGGAACAAGAGGCGGCGACTCAAGAACTTCTCGTCAAACAATTTTGGAAGAAGTTTAACGTTAAACAAGCTGTAGACTTCTTGGTGGAGGCATGGGATCTGCTGACTATTGCTACGATTCGTCACGCATGGAGACATGTGTTGCATGGCATACCAGGTGAGAGGAGGAGTGAACCTGTGACTGGTGAGGTTCAGACTGTTGCAGTAGCAGTGGACCTTGCCAGAGAAGCTGCGCTCAATATTACAGCTGAAGGCTTCTCCGAGACCACCAACGAAGACATCCTGGAGGTGATCAAAGATCCTGAAGTGACTGCCGACGAGATGTTGGAAAAAGAACACGCCAGTGAAGAGGAGGAAGAAGGTGCGTCATTCTCCGAAGAACCTAGTTTAAGTCATAGTGATATTAAGTGTGCCATAGAGTTTGCAGAAAAAATTAAGTCCGTCCTTTCCCGCGACAATGACGATGAACGCTATGAAGTCTTCCATACCCGACTGGTGCAGGCTATGGAGCCGTACATCAAGGTGTATCACGACAACATCAACACCAGCCGTCAGCAAAGCATAACCGAGTTTTTCGCCCGCAACCCACCACAGCCAGCCCAAGCCAGTGATAGTGAAAGTGAAGTTGACTTTGAGGGATTTGTCAGGGAAGCCCTGACAACTGTAAGTGACAGTGATGTTGATTCACCTAGTAATGGTGATTCACCTGAGGGCCAGTAATCTGCCCTCTGCCTCGGAACCAGCCTCCATCCCCGTATGCCGACCCATCTCTTCTACTACCGTAAGTGTTCCACCTAACTTTTAGTTTCTCTTAGGTAACCTTCATTTTTCCTATGTTAACCTTTATCTTTCCTAACCTAACCTCTTCTATATTACTTGTTTTTTCATACCATCATAAAGTTAAGATAGAATTTTTACTACAACATAGTTATGTGTCGTCAAAAAGTGGAGTTTGGGGGTCGGGCTGGGTTCTATTGGAATTCATCCCATATGTTCTGTTGTTCACTTAACGCGGATTTCACTTAACGCGGGACCCTCTGGGTTCAATTGACCGCGTTAAGTGGGGTACAACTGTATAGAAGGTGTTAACTAAGAAGACAATTCCAAAAAAAAAGAATCTTTACTGCAAAATTTTTTTCTTGCATTATCAGCTAAGAGAGGAATGTATGATATTCTCTGAAACACTTCAATTCAGAAACAAATTCAGACTTTATTTCAAGAAATAAAGTATAAAGGTAAGCACCTATTTGGTACATCCTTTTTCTCTATGATACAGTGGCTACAATCAAGAACATATACACACACACACTGTTCGTTTTTGTCACTCATCCTCTAAACCGCTAAGACACATGCATTGTGCGATATTGTTCCCTTCCACAACAATGCTCAAAGACATCCTTCTACATTTTCCCTGTCACTTTACACAATCTAGCATCCTCAAACCACAGAGTCCATTCTCAAAAAGTACTTGATGCCATACTGTCTAGTCAGGCTCAAGATGATTATAAACTAACCTAAGGTATCATATTGTTTCACACAGAGTAAGCACAGATACTTCTTTTAGCTACTGTACCTATAGTTTTTTATTTTCCTTTTTTATGATGGTTTTTCAATAATCATAATCTATGGTTTAAACATATGGGAGATTATGGCCGGAATCAACATTTCAAAGAGGTCATGGTCATCAGTGCCCAACCATAAAAATTCTGGACATATTAATCAAATTTCATAAATGAGATTGACAATATCAATACTTTGTTATAAATGGTTTAATTGATAAAGCATTACTAACCAAAGCCAAAGAAGTTCAGACAGGACAGTTCCTACTAAGCCATTAACAGACATGTAGAACAGGTGTTGCAGATTTGGCAACTGAAATGTCTCCCATCCAAAAACATCCAACAGGGGGAACCCGGGCCACAGAATGATGGTATTGAAAAAGCCCACAAATCCTGGAGAAAAAAAAATATTAATAAGAAAACAAATTAAAAAGACCAATACATTCAACCTATCTATCTACAGTACCTACACCAACTGTGCCACAAATTTTGTTTTATTTCAAGAAGTTAAAATCATTACACTTTAATAATTCACACCCGAATAACTGAAGGCAATAAATTTGTACAGAATAAAGCAAAATTATCTCTCCCTGAAAAATAAGAATCCTCTCTTTGTGTTAGTGTTGTGTTCTGACAGTTTAACGGTGTGAATTCCCATGAAGAAGTAAATACAATGCCTGCCAAGTAACTGAAGTATGGCATATGAATACGATGTGACAGTTAGAAATTCAATGACAACACAATTGTATTAGCTTATGACTACCTGGTAAATGTAATAGGAGAGTGGTTAAGTTATCATTTCATATTACTGTACAGCTATATTGCTAAAGTATTACCTTCAAGAACTATAAAAACATTGACCAGATCATGATGGATCAGGGAGTTGATCATTCTTTGAACTGGGTCGACTCCTCTGATTTGCCCTTTGAGGAGATGCTGATATTACATAATGATGTCTTCTAGTCCATTTCAAACCATTATTGTCCAGAGGTGGCAAAGAAAATTACAGTACGAGATGACTCTCGTTGGAATGACTCCTCTATAAGTTCACTTTGTATGGATCGTAGAAGTGCTGAATGAGAGAAGCACAGGCAGTGAACAGACCGTACTAGATCAGAGTACATAATATGACTGTGCGTACGGCTGTTGTTTGTTCAGTGTGGGCACACAACGCTGAATATTGTATACTACAGAAGTCAAATGGCCTCATGTGGCAGTGACCAGAAAAAAATATATACAGTTATGAATGGGCTGTTGGGCCAAAGGTCTGGAATTACTATGCTTTGTTCCACTTCAAATGGTCAGCTTGCCTCAGATGTTTCCTAAGGTTTTTATGACAAAGATATCATGTGACCTTGATTGTGTTTCTTTAGATGAGAAATTTTCAGTTATTTTCAACCAAGTTACACAATAGAACTCACTCTTTCATCATTTTGTCTTACAGAGGTGAACAACATTCTGCACTATATCAAGGATTTGAAGAAGACTTTGTTGTCGTGATCTTACAAATGTATTTAAGGTATCACTCTCTTATGAACATACTGCAGACTTTATTTGTAGAATCATATATATGTGATTTTCAGAGGGTAATTTTGTGTGATCTGAAAAACAGGCTTTATTACATCCACTTCTGGTCTTGATACTGAAAATATGTAAAATTATAGTCATCCAGTCTCAAGTCTCATTTTCATCAGAGATCATACTATGCTGGATTAGTTACTTTCTCTGTTAGAGAGAAGCAAGTGATCCATCTGGTCCAGTCAGCCTATAGGTTGCATCATTCAACTGAAACTGCCTATGTTGAATTCATAATGATTTGGTAATAAACACTTGCACAGAAAAGTCCTCCCTCCTGGCCCTACTGGATCTCTCTGCAGCATTTGCAGCATGGCTTCAGGATCTTTGGTCATTCAGTGTCCATGATGATGCATTCTCACTGTTTGAGTCTTATCTGTCAGAGTGATCTCAATGTGTGATAGTTGGTGGAACCGTTTCAGACCCGGTCCCTTTGCAGTTTGTCGTCTCACAGGGATCAGTTTTGGGACCACTTCTGTTTACAGTCCATACCAGTAGTTTTGTAATTTTGCTGGATGTGTAGGTTACTAGTGTGCCCTGAAGAATGCTGTGATGGCTAGGGAAACACTGAGTAACACTGAGTCCGTTTATTGTGGATGAGAGAAATACAAGTGGTGACCAGCGTGTGCCAAGCACAGCTCACACAGTCAGACTGAAGCTGCCTTGCCATATGGCAGCCTCGGGGCAATGTTGCCACATAACACGTGCAGTGTTGCCACGTGATTATATATATAAATGCTACTCGGCACAGTAGCTTATGTACAGGGTTGCTACTTGGCACAGTAGCTTATGTACAGGGTTGCTACTCGGCACAGTAGCTTATATACATAACCTACATCTCCCTCCCCCCTCACGCTCATAGTCTTTGTCTTGAGCGGACTTCTTAGTCCTAAGTCGCTCCGAGCGTCGAGGTGCACTGTGGGGCGGATCCTCGTGAGGTGTAGGTGACTCGTCCTCGGTCAGGGGGCCAGCAGCAGGGGTGGGACTGGCCGGAGGAAGCGGCGGTTCCTCCACCAGACACGGCCACTCGGCATCCTGACCTTGTAGTCCTGCGACCGGCCGACGCCCATCACTATGCCCACCTTGTCCCAACGTGTCGTCGTCGGGTCCCAGACGCAGACAAGGGCACCAATCTCCAGTGGCTGAAGAGGGCGGGCACGGTCGTCATACCGAGCTTTGGCGTCCTGGGCACGTGAAGCGGCGCGGCGGTCACAGCTCTCGGCTTTGGTCTGCCAGTCCTTCGCAAAGGCCTTGGCGTGTGTAGGAACACAAGAGCGGAGAGGGTGACCATACAGGATCTGGGCAGGGGAGCGTCCTGTGTGGGTGGGAGTGGATGCGGGTTCTGGGCAGCTCTGTGTGGCAGTGCCAGGCGCGTCGCTCGTTAACTCACGCACCCTGCTGGCGGTGTACCGAGCAGCTGGGATCTGCTCAGGAAAGTCTCTGGGCACCACGCCTAACTCCTTGCAGTGCACCCACGACAACAAGGGTGTAGCGAGAGTAGGCCGCACGTCGATCCATCAGTAACACGACCTGTCGCCGTAGGTGATCTCTGCCTGAAAGGAGCCCACAGCGTCCGGCATCTGGGAACCGTCCGCATTGTAGTACTGCAGCTGCGGCGGTGGTCCCAGGCCGCGTTTGGTGAGGCCCAGTTTCTGGAGGTGCTTCAGGCCTATCACCGTAGTATCGGCGCCGGTGTCCGGTATCACCTCGATGTGACCCGACACATCACCGTGTGTGACGGCGACGCGGATAGTAGGGGAAGGGGTAGCCCTGGGGCGTGTGGTCGATTCCACCCTCCTGATGTGACTCCGCTGCTGCTTGGGGCTGCGTGGGCCATCTGGAGGGGGCTGCGTGCGAACCACCCCGAGGGAAGTGCGCTGCTGTCCTCCTCGTCTCGGGCTTTTGGGCTTGGGTTGGCGGCATCACTTGTCGTAGTGTCCATAGCGACCGCAGGCCTGACACTTGTGGCCTCGTGCAGGGCACCAGTCTGTGTTAGACCAGTGGCCCTTACGGTCACATCCACGACACAGTGCGTCGGCGGCCGGGCATGTCTTGGGGCTGTGCTGCTTTCCACAGCTGCCACAGGAAGCACTAGGCGGAGGCGTGGAAGAACGTGTGGCAGCCTTCGCGTTGTTGGCCGCCTTCTTATCCTTCTTGTATTGTGAGATAGCTCTCACAGCAGGTGGGGCCCGTAAGGCAGAGGTGGCGGACTTGGTGGTCTCGTATGACCGACATTCAGTCACTACCACCTGGAGTGTGGAGGAAGCGTCCAGGGGGATGAGTCGCTGCATCAACTCTTCATGCCTGACACCTGTCAAGATCCCGTGCTTGATCCAGGCTTCCTCACATTCCCGGCTGTGCGCCTTGCAGACGTCGATCTCCTCCGACAAACTCTTCAAACGTACAAAAAAGTCGTCAAAGGATTCGTTCTCCGCCTGCTTGCAGCTGGTAAAGGCACGGCGACGCAAAGCCTCGTTATTCCGACCCTTAACGTGCTCCTGTAAAAGGTCGAGCACATCCGTCACTGAAGATGTAGAATCGGGAGGCACTTGCAACGTGTGCTCCAAAACTCTCTGGGTCTCCAGCGACAAACACATCCGCAGTTGGATGAGCTGTTTGTTTGGAGGCATGTTGTCAAGGTCCACCATCGTGGAGTAATCTGTCCAACGCCGCCTCCACTCACGAAAAAGCTGAAACGTGACGTCTGGTGAGAGGGCGGGTGGGGGTTGAACAGATGCCTTGGGAGCTGTTGGGGTAGCAAGAGTACCTGGAGGACGCTGGTGTGGTGGAGGAGGGAGTGTACTGGCGCCTTGAAGCGCGCTACCTGCAAGTGAGGGAGG
>NW_024712786.1:0-14938 GCF_018991925.1 Homarus americanus
AAGCAGCCATCGCAAATATTATCAACTTATAAATGCATCAGAATCTGAAACAGAAAAAAATATTGTTAGTTGGGTTGTTAAGAATGAAGTCAGAAAGCAATGTTCACTATTTAATTGTAATGCACTAATGCAGCTGTACGTTAGATTTTCGATAAATTTCACGCTAAAATTTACCTAGCAAAAGGTTGCAAAATATTGAAACTGAAATTATTTTCTGTTTATATACACTAAAATCTACCAAAAACGTGATGGGCCATTAGTTTTAGCTGATCTTCCCTCCTATGACACACCCTAATAATACAGTAATTGATTATTGTATTCTAATAAAATTTACGGTGTATCTTGTGAACCAGATTTATTGTTTGACCTTAGTGAATGAGAAACTGGTTGAGGTGTATTGTGGTAAACATCCTTAAGAGCAGCTCTGTGTGTTCTTACGACCTCAAAGTAACACAAAAGGTAGCCAATATCTACCCTTGATCAGTCACTTTATGTAGATGTCAATTGTGTCATTTTTCTAGACTTAGTGCCCCCTGGAGGAGAAAGTAAATACAATGTTGATTTATTTTGGTCACAACACACGCTAGTAGATTATTTTCCTATTTAACTAAATAATTAACACTATGAAGCTAACTAATTATATAACTCAAAGATGGTAACCAATATGGCGTCGATATTGTTCACATACTCTATGATAAATAGATGTATTGTCTGTTTAATTTTAGGGAAGAATTTAATTTATAAACTTTTGAGAATCTGGATACAGGAGTTTTGTCTTTGTGTGTGTGTGTGGTGATGATGACGGATACTTTCCTCTGCAGTGAAAAAATTATCTTGACATTGCAAAGTTTAACTGTAAGCCGAAGGAACGTTTGTAATGTGACTTATTATGTGAAATTGTAACTTGAAATTCTTTGTGAAAAAATATTTCCCTATAAAGTTTGGCAGTAAATGAAGTATTACATCAAGGTGTAACTTGTAGTTCCTTGTGGAGTAATTACCTATGTGGACGATACAGCTACTCCAGGGTGTAAGACCTAGAGTAGAAAGTCTTTAAACCTTACCTGAGGTTGAAAGACTCTTATAGTGGAACGTCTTAGGTATTGAAACTTTAATTACAGTAAATAAAATATAATCTACCTAAACATTCCTTCACCTGGCGACAACTAATGATACAGGTGGTGTAATAGCTCTTTAAAATTCCTCCGTTTGATATAATAATGACCACACATGAACTTATAATGTGCAATATCTTGATAACACATTAGCTGCAGCATTACACATAGTCCAGTGTATTTGTAGTGAGGGACATCTACCTAAATGAGTTACAGAATGTGGAGTTGAGGCAAAAAAAAGTTGGGACATGTTTGAGATCATCAGTTGAGCCAAACGTTTATACTCAATATTGTTTTAATGGTATTTTAGAGCGACCGAAAAATGTAAACAAAAAGGCCGGCTAGGTGACACATACCTTACAAGAAATAAACATGAGAACGAACACACACACACACACACACACACACACACACACACACACACACACTCACACACACACACACACACCAGTTTTACCCACATTATCACCAGACTATCGGCATACCTGGTCGGTGGACACCTGCCTCCTCCTCCTCCTCCTCACCTTGCTAATATGCTAATATGCTAATATGCTCCGGTATGTTCCAATCTATTTAAGATATGCTCCCATCTATCTTAAAGAGCTTATGCTAGGTTGGTCTGATATGCTCCTCAAAGACTATGCTGATATACTCTTGTCATCTGATATGCCATTATGTTCATATCACTCTAAAGGATATACTAATATGTTCTGATATGTTGGTATGGTTCTGTCTCTCAGAGGGTGTGCTGATGTACTATAAGAGCATATGGGGTATGCTGATATACTGGGTTATGTAGCTAGGCTCATATCTCTCTTACAGGGTATGCTAATATACCCTGATATGCTTGCATCTATCGCTGAGCGTATACTGGTTGACTGTAATGACATAAGAGATATGCTGGTATGCTTCTAAGGGAATATGTTAACATACTCTAATAATAATTTGAAATGAGGTTAGTTATACTTTAGATTCAGGGGATATACTGATATGATATGAATTAACCTAGAAGTATACTGATATGTTCTCAAGGCATTCAGGGGATCTGTTAGTATGCTTCGACATACTTTCGGAACAAGGTAAACTGGACCTTCAGAAGGTAGGGTGATATGCTGACATATTCTGATGGATCTAAGAGAGAGTGGAAGACTATGAGAGCTAGTTAATATACTCAGGTATGTTGATATCCCTTCATGGCACTTGGGAGATATGGTAATATACTCCGATGTGTCTCTTTGGATATACTGATATGCCACTAATGGGTCCCCAGAAAGCAGGAGACAAGTTGATCTGCTTCGAGGACACTAATCTGTATAATGATTTTTTCCCTGACTGTTAAGAAGTATACTGGTATATTTCAAATGTTGCTTAGTATTATAGTATACTTTGGGCTGTTCTGAACATATTTCACAGCTGATTTTCAGAAATATATGCTGCTGTCACTGGCTTGTTTATTCCGGAGACATTGATTATACTTTGAGTATGTTGATATGCTTTGTTACCAGTCAAGGAATATGCTGATATGTTCTGACACTTCTCAGTGATTACCCTGATATACTTAGATACCTGACAGTATTTATTGGAGTATAGTGTCGTATACTCTGATGTCATTCTAGTAATATGCTGATGAGCTGACATACCGCTTTATGTAACTGTGATATATTGAATCATATACATCCATTCCTCACGCTTAATATATATGATATTCTAAACAATGCTGATATAAATTATGTAATACCCTGATTATATACTAACATACTACAGTGTCATTTATAGTGTATGATAGTATACATTGGGGGGTATACTTTGAGGTTATTTAGAGAATATGATGGCAAACGGTGATATACTCTGATGCCATATTTGGTATAAACAGATATATTGATATAATTTATATATTATACCGATAGATATAACTAAATATCTGTGAAGTAAATCCTGTACTTTTTGATATACCATTCAGGGTGGAGGTATGCTAATATACCACGATAGCACCCGTCTCTCAGCGCTAATATACCCTGATGGCACACTTAACATCCTGGCGCCGGTCGTGGGGTATACTGATATGCTAAAGTCTTCTTCATCTTCTAATATCTCGACTTCAGCTTCGTAAACTGTGATTACTTAAACGTATTTAACGCTCGTTTACGTAACTTTTTTGTAGAATAAATGAATGTATATCCGGGGTTCTTCTGTTTCTTTGTCCATCTGATGTTTGCGTCCATGTTGAGGAGAACCACTTAGCAGGGCTCGCATTTTCCCATAATGTGTTACCTCAAGTTCCATAATTTGCACTTAGTGAAGCCACGATATCCGCGTTATGTTGCCCGTCTTACTTCCTTCTGGGTTATGTGTCTTAAGTTGGTGAAAAAATTAAATTAAGGCTGAATTATTGTTAAATGTTAAGGTATTATAGTACTTGTCTGTCGTGTTGTTAATATAACATAGTTTCACCAGCAGTATGTACTCAAGAGCTTATTAACATCGTTGACGAGTCAGAGCCGCAACACTGAACCAATCTATATGAACATTAACACAAAAATAAATTGTTACATTACATCGACTATCAAGACATAACTTACAATACAAATTAATAAATAATTGTACCAGGCAGATAAAAATATTAGTTACAAAAAATTATGAAAATAGTCTTAATGTTCACGCCAGAACTTACCCCATAACAAAAGCCATACAACATTTTCCCAGTTAAGACTTCGTTAAATACAATCTCAAACTCCTTCTCAGAAACTGTGTGTTGGTGGTGTGCCACGTGTGGTGTGTGTGTGTGTGTGTGTGTGTGACAGCACCCTTGATTTATACAAATATTCACCCAAATGAATAACACCAAGTAATTCACCATGTTATTCACGACTCTTAGATCACTTGGCTTGCGTCTCTCAAAAGGTCGAGCCAGGGTCAGCTGATTCAGTAAACACCGCTCACATTAATAGGGACCTGCCACACTTTGCCATAAACAGATAAATTGTACCAGGAATTTTCCCCCCACACACTCATCATTGTCACTTTATGTAACTTGCTGACAAAACCCATGACCCTTCAGGCCTTTTACGCCCTTAATGCATGAGTCATAAAGGCAAGCATGAACTCCGCATGCTTCCCAGTTGGGCACTGTAAACGCTTCTGCGCTTCACCTTGCACAGGATGTAAGGGGGTGCCCAATAAACTAGCCCCCTCGTGGGCAATCTGCAATCACTACCACTGTCTCGCGGCCCAGAGTAGTAGTTGGACATATCACTAGACAGGGAAATTCACACTTAACACAAGTGTTATCTCAAGGTCATATTCACAACACTTCCCTGGACAGAATTCATAATTTATTTTCTCATATTACATCTGTGTGTATACCTGCTACTAGATAAACAGAAAATGCCAAGAAGTGTTTACATCAAGTGCTGCCACTTAAGAGTTCCAAGAACTAAATTAAAACAATTAGTGTGTGTGTGTGTGTGCATGGTGTGTGTGTGCATGGTGTGTGTGTGTGTGAGTGTGCATGGTGTGTGTGTGCATGGTGTGTGTTTATATGGTGTGTGTTTGTTTGTTTGTATGGTGTGTGCATGGTGTGTGAGTGTGTGTGTGTATTTGTGTATGGTGTGTGTATGTGTATGGTGTGTGTATGTATGGTGTGTGTGTGTGTGTGTGTGTGTGTGTGTGTGTATGGTTTGTGCATGTACGGTGTGTGTATGGGTGTGTGTGATTGTGCATGGTGAGTGTGTGACTGTGTATGGGGTGTGTGTGTGTGTGTGTGTGTGTTTCCAATGCCATGAGGATAACATACAATTCTTAAAGCACTGGTCACATGGGCGCATTTTTTTTTTAGCAATTTCTTGCCGGAAAGTTATTTCGAGCAATTTTCGAGAAATTCGAGCAAGTTTTTGAAGCATTTTTATTGACAATCGTGATAGTCAATTTCTTGACTATTTCGAGCAAGATTATTGGTTCAAAACCCGGTTAATACCATATTTAATGACACGAAGCTTATTTATCAAGTATTTACCTTGGCTATATATAACATAGATCAATAACATTATGTATAAAATGCACAAACAGTTTTTTACGACACACTGAGTTTATTATTTGGGTGGTGTTTTGGCGTGTTTGTTTACAAAACACAAGCCCATACAGCCGGTCATTCTCCACACACTAACAACCCTCCCTACTGTAACTACGATAGTTGAACCAGTCTATATTAAACACTCGTTCCTCCTCCTCGCCAGCCACTTACGAGTCCCAATAGTTTTTCTTCGCTTTCTCTCATTTCTTTTTAATAATAACAATAATACCAAGGATAGCTGCTGCGTCGTCTGCATTGTTGTTGTGATGTTCCGTCTCCCTTCTACTCGCACAGCGGCGTTAACTTTTTTCTTGCTGTAGTAACTGAACCAAGAGCCACTCGTGTGACCACATTTGGAAGAAATTACTCGTAATTTCTTGCTCCAAATTAATTGCTCATCAAAGGGATCGTGTGACCGTAACTTAAGTCACCCATTAAGAAAAACTGTAAATACTGATTCACAAAACTTAAGGATAATTTCTGACTTGGAACCATCGGTGTAATGCAGAAAACAGTTATTGTATTCTAAAACCTACCCAAGAAATCTTTTACCCACTTACGATATAATTCTTTTCTATTCCATCAATAGATGTTATTTTACTTTTTTATACGTATTTTTATTTTAGTAATTTATAAACTATTTTCTTTATATAATTCATTACCTTTTAGTGTAATGAAGAGAATGAATTACAGAAGGTTTTTATAATTATATTACGAACAATATTTTTCCTCGCAATAAATAAACAATGACGATGATCTTGTTTACAATATGGAGCTTGATGTCTTACTCCATGTTCGTTTATTACATTTTCTGCCATACCCGACTGTTCTTTTCTTTCTTGTGGTGAAGGTTTTGACAATTGATATATATATAAAGTTGAGTTAAGAATAATGACTCTGATATTATAGCCATTAGGTCCTGAATAATAAGTGGTGTCTAAGTGAACAAATGTATGATGTCTTCAATTACCAGCGTAGTGTGGGGTAACAGTGGGGGTAGCAGCGAAGGGTAGGAGTGAAGGGTGGGAGTAAGGCGTGGGAGTAAGGGGTGGGAGTAAGGGGTGGGAGTAAGGCGTGGGAGTAAGGTTGGGAGTAAGGGGTGGGAGTAAGGGGTAGGAGTAAGGGGTGGGAGTAAGGGGTGGGAGTAGGGATGGGAGTAAGAAAGGGGTGGGAGTAAGGGGGTGGGAGTAAGGGGTGGGAGTAGGGTGGGAGTAAGGCGTGGGGAGTAAGGCGTGGGGAGTAGGGGGTGGGGAGTAGGGGTGGGAGTAGGGGTGGGAGATGGGGGGTGGGAGTAAAGGCGTGGGAGTGGGGGTGGGAGTAGGGTGGGAGTAAGGGGTGGGAGTAGGGGGTGGGAGTAAGGGTGGGAGTAAGGGGTGGGAGTGGCTTGGTAGGAGTAGGGGGGTAGGAGTAAGGGGGTGGGGAGTAAGGGGTGGGGAGTAAGGGTGGGAGTAGGGGGTGGGAGTAAGGCATGGGGTAAGGCGTGGGGTAAGGGGGTGGGAGTAAGGGTGGGAGTAAGGGGGGTGGGGAGTAAGGGGTGGGAGTAAGGGTGGGAGTAAGGGGTGGGAGTAAGGGGTAGGAGTAAGGGGTAGGAGTAAGGGGTGGGAGTAAGGGGGTGGGAGTAAGTGGTGGGAGTAAGGGGTGGGAGTAAGGCATGGGAGTAAGGCGTGGGAGTAAGGGTGGGAGTTAGGGGTGTGAGTAAGGGGTGGGAGTAAGGGGTAGGAGTAGGGGGTGGGAGTAAGGGGTGGGAGTAAGGGTGGGAGGCCAAGGGGTGGGAGTAAGAAGGGGTGGGGTAAGGGGTGGGAGTAAGGCGTGGGAGTAGGGTGGGGAGTAAGGGGGTGGGAGTAAGGGGTGCGAGTAGGGGTAGGAGTAGGGGTGGGAGTAAGGGGTGGGAGTAAGGGGTGGGAGTAAGGCGTGGAAGTAAGGGTGGGATTAAGGGGTGGGATTAAGGGGTCGGAGTAAGGGGTAGGAGTAAGGGGTGGGAGTAAGGGGTGGCAGTAAGGGGTGGCAGTAAGGGGTAGGAGTAAGGGTTGGGAGCAAGGGGTACGAGTAAGAGGGTGGAAGCAAGGGGTGGAAGCAAGGGGTGGGAGTAAGGGGTATGAGTAAGTGGTAGGAGTAAGTGGTAGGAGTAAGGGGTAGAAGTAAGGGGTAGAAGTAAGGGGTAGGAGTAAGGGGTAGAAGTAAGGGGTAGAAGGAAGGGGTGGGAGCAAGGGGTGGGAATAAGGGGTGGGAATAAGGGGTGGGATTAAGGGGTGGGAGTAAGGGGTAGGAGTAAGGGGTAGGAGTGACGAGTAAGAATGTGGGACAAGAGGGAGGGGTAGCAGTGGGGGGTAGGGTTAGGTTACAAACTTCTATTTACTTCATCATCTGTATCCTGCTGGTGATGTTCTCTCTTTAAACAATTTGTAAAATAAATAAATAAATGGTCAGGTGTAAATGGTAAGAATTTAACAGAGTAATACTGAGGTATTACAAGAAAGAACTAAAAACTGTCCACTGTGTGTATCAACATTTTATAAAAGTATTTGTGAAGCTGTAAAATACTTAGATATAAACTTTTAATTCAACTCTGTAATAAAAATAATTGCAATAATGAATCTAAACAAGAAATGAACTGGGTGAAAAAAATCTACAAAATACTAAAAATATAAAAAAGAAGAATTACAGTAAAACCTGAATCATTGTAATAAACATTATTAAACTTTTCGTTGTTATGACCTAAAACAAACAAGGAAGACTCGTCTAGATTTTCGCTCTGTGAATTAACTCCTTGGATCGCTTTTGGGCAAGAGGGGAGTTACTCCGACTTATTCCGTGAAAATATTCCCAACTGTCCATAGAATCCGTTACAGTTTCCTTTATAGTAAGTGACTCACAAATGATTAATATTCCCATTCACCAATACTTTATTATATCAGAGAACAGTGCAGAGATAAGCTGGCCAATGAGCGATGGTCAAAGATAATACAGATTTAATACTGGATTGATAAGTACAGCTATAGTGATTTGTTTCATGTTACAGTAATAATAAACTTTATCAAATGTTATAACTACCAAAGTGTTATTTTCGTGATCGATACCCTGCTGCCAGGATTATAACATCGTTTAAAAGTTCAGTAAAAATATCATGCAGATTAAAACCTAACCTAGTGTATCGTAACCTAACTTAGCCTTTCCTAAGCTAACTTAGACTATCCTAAACTAGCCTAACCTATCCTAATCACACCAAACCTAACCTATCCTAAATTTATATATCATCAACAGATTTATAGATATGTTGGAGAAATAATTATCAAAAGTTTGTTGTCTCTGCAAATGTATTTTTAAAAAAAGAAAATGAAATTAAAACTTTCTAGAGAACTCAATTGTGTCATGAGCGTTGCGGCTTGGTTAGGTTAGGTAACATTAGGTTAGGTTAGATAAGGTAAGGTAAGATTAGGTAAGGTGAGGTAGTGTTAGGGTTAAATACATTTTACTAATTTTGCATCAAAATAATCACGACTGAAGGTATCGGATAAAAAACCTCTGAATATAATTCTTTTTCTGAGAAAAAAATTTCTTTACCACTTATTTTTTGCCCCACTTTTTTTATTAAGTTTGATGAACTTAGATTAGGTTAGGTATTATTTAACTCTGAGTCATGGGTACTTATTGGATACTTGGCAGAATAACTTGTTATAACTTGGTCCTAACAAAGGCGGAGTCTAAGCAAAAATGTTCACTTGACCTCATATTTGGATTTCATTACTGAAGGATATTTACAGCTATACCACATTAATAAGGTCTATCTGCAAGTTTATTCAGTCATAAAAAAAAATATACCCTAAATGTGGACAATAAAAATCTTCTATTTTGGTACAAATTACTTGAAAAGTTGTAAGAAGACAAAAGCTGCATCTCTTCCATAAAGCGAGAAATAGAACAGCCAAGCCTCTTCTTGTCGTAAAAAAAAACTAATATTGTATTTTAGTATGTTGATGTACAAAACATTTTCTTCATTATTCTATGATAAAACAAGTCTAACAAGCATTATTAAAACATATATTATTAATTTTTTTTCATGCAATCCGGAAATAGCGACTACTATATCCAGGTTGATCGTGTTGAGGTCCTGTAAGTTACAGGCTAGATTACGAGCTCACTTACGGAGTTCGATGCCAAATATTTGTTTTGAGAATCCCGATCGGAGACTGTAAGTCCAGTTACTTGGTAAACAAGTAGATACAGTGAAATAAACTGCTGTACCTAAATATTATGTAACTCAAAATATATTCCCAAAACAGCACGTTTACAGATGAAAATAAAAAAAAAGCATAAATAATACAAACAAAATCAATTAATATGTTTTTTATTACAGTATTTTTAAATATCAGAAGCGTAGGTTCAGCGCTTCTTTTGTGTCTTTTTCCCGGTGAAGATGTAGTCTCCCCATGGCAGGTACTGGTCCTTTTGTACACGGCAGAAAGTGGTAGTTTCCTTCTTCTTCTTGTTGTTTTGGGTCTTGTTGTTTTGGGTCTTAGTGTGTTTTGTGGTCTGCAGTTTGTTAGATCGGGGGCCCTTCTCCTTCATCTGGCAAGGCTTCACCTCCACCTTAGTCACCTTCGATACAGTGCGTCGGAACACCATTGTGATGTACTGACACTAACAGCTCTCTCACTGAGGTCAAATCAAAATTTGACCATACAGAAAGAATTACGGTTTAATAAGGTTGGAATTTAAAGAAATTGACAACAAAATAAAGCTCTGTTTATCACTATAGTAAAGAGGGATGGTGTTTGTAAAGATGATGGATGGTGTTATAATATGTAGTGATGATGAATGGTGTTATATGTAGTGATGAAGGATGGCGTTATATTGTAGTAATGATGGATGGTGTTATATGTAGTGATGATAAGAGGGTAATATATGTAGTGATGATGGATTGTGTTATATATATATATTGATGATGCATGATGTTATATGTAGTGATGATGGTTGGTGTTATATGTAGTGATGCTGGATGGTGTTATATGTAGTGATGATGGATAGAGTTATATGTAGTGATGATGGATGATGTTATATGTAGTGATGATGGGTGGTGTTATATGTAGTGATGTTGGATGGTGTTATATGTAGTGATGATGGATGATATTATATGTAGTGATGATAGGATGGTTCTATATGTAGTGATGATGGATGGTGTTATATGTAGTGATGATGGATGATGTTATATGTAGTGATGATAGGTTGGTTTTATATGTAGTGATGATGGATGGTGTTATATGTAGTGATGATGGATGGAGTTATATGTAGTGATGATGGATGATGTTATATGTAGTGATGATGGTTGGTGTTATATGTAATGATGTCGGATGGTGTTATATGTCGTGATGGATGGTTCTATATGTAGTGATGGTGGATGGTGTTATATGTAGTGATGATGGATCGTGTTATATGTAGTGATGATGGATAGTATTATATGTAGTGATGATGATGGATGGTGTTATAAGTAGTGATGATGGATGTTATATGTAGTGATGAAGGATGGTGTTAGTGAAGATTGTGAAGTGAGATGTAGTGAAGATTGTGAAGTGAGATGTAGTGAAGATTGTGAAGTCAGATGTGGTGAAGATTGTGAAGTGAGATGTAGTGAAGATTGTGAAGTGAGATGTAGTGAAGATTGTGAAGTGAGATGTAATGAAGATTGTGAAGTGAGATGTAGTGAAGATTGTGAAGTGAGATGTAGTGAAGATTGTGAAGTGAGATGTAGTGAAGATTGTGAAGTGAGATGTAGTGAAGATTGTGAAGTGAGATGTAGTGAAGATTGTGAAGTGAGATGTAGTGAAGATTGTGAAGTGAGATGTAGTGAAGATTGTGAAGTGAGATGTAGTGAAGATTGTGAAGTGAGATGTAGTGAAGATTGAAGTGAGATGTGGTAAAGAAAGTGAGATGTGGTGAAGATTGTGAAGTGAGATGTGGTGAAGATTGTGAAGTGAGATGTGGTGAAGATTGTGAAGTGAGATATGGTGAAGATTGTGAAGTGAGATGTAGTGAAGATGTGAAGTGAGATGTAGTGAAGATTGTGAAGTGAGATGTAGTGAAGGTTGTGAAGTGAGATGTAGTGAAGATTGTGTAGTGAGATGTAGTGAAGATTGTGAAGTGAGAGGTAGTGAAGATTGTGAAGTGAGATGTAGTGAAGATTGTGAAGTGAGATGTAGTGAAGATTGTGAAGTGAGATGTAGTGAAGATTGTGAAGTGAGATGTAGTGAAGATTGTGAAGTGAGATGTAGTAAAGATTGTGAAGTGAGATATGGTGAAGATTGTGAAGTGAGATGTAGTGAAAGATTGTGAAGTGAGATGTAGTGAAGATTGTGAAGTGAGATGTATTGAAGATTGTGAAGTGAGATGTAGTGAAGATTGTGAAGTGAGATGTAGTGAAGTTTGTGAAGTGGGATGTAGTGAAGATTGTGAAGTGAGATGTAGTGAAGATTGTGAAGTGGGATGTAGTGAAGATTGTGAAGTGAGATGTAGTGAAGATTGTGAAGTGAGATGTAAGTGAAGATTGTGAAGTGAGATGTAGTGAAGATTGTGAAGTGAGATGTAGTGAAGATTGTGAAGTGAGATGTAGTGAAGATTGTGAAGTGAGATGTAGTGAAGATTGTGAATTGAGAAGTAGTGAAGATTGTGAAGTGGGATGTAGTGAAGATTGTGAAGTGAGATGTAGTGAAGATTGTGAAGTGAGATGTAGTGAAGATTGTGAAGTGAGATGTAGTGAAGATTGTGAAGTGAGATGTGGTGAAGATTGTGAAGTGAGATATAGTGAAGATTGTGAAGAGAGATGTAGTGAAGATTGTGAAGTGAGATGTGGTAAAGATTGTGAAGTGAGATGTGGTGAAGATTGTGAAGTGAGATTTGGTGAAGATTGTGAAGTGAGATGTGGTGAAGATTGTGTAGTGAGATGTAGTGAAGATTGTGAAGTGAGATGTAGTGAAGATTGTGAAGTGAGATGTAGTGAAGATTGTGAAGTGAGATGTAGTGAAGTTTGTGAAGTGGGATGTAGTGAAGATTGTGAAGTGAGATGTAGTGAAGATTGTGAAGTTGGATGTAGTGAAGATTGTGAAGTGAGATGTAGTGAAGATTGTGAAGTGAGATGTAATGAAGATTGTGAAGTGGGATGTAGTGAAGATTGTGAAGTGAGATGTAGTGAAGATTGTGAAGTGAAATGTAGTAAAGATTGTGAAGTGGGATGTAGTGAAGATTGTGAAGTGAGATGTAGTGAAGATTGTGAAGTGAGATGTAATGAAGATTGTGAAGTGAGATGTAGTGAAGATTGTGAAGTGAAATGTAGTGAAGATTGTGAGGTGAGATGTAGTAAAGATTGTGAGGTGAACATAAGAACATAAGAACATAAGAAAGTGGGATACTGCAGGAGGCCGACTGGCCCATACAGGGCAGATCCCTTTCACACCCATCCCAGCACTTCCATGTGCCTATCCAACTTCGTCTTGAAGCTCCCTAGCGTCCCCGATCCTACTATAGCACTCGGTAGCCTATTCCCCATATCCACAACTCTATTACCAAACCAGTGCTTGCCTATATCACTTTCTGGATCAGTTATCTAATTTCAAAGCCATTTGTTCTAGTTATTTCATTCATGCAGGCTTCAACATCTTCCATTTTACCCTTGTTAATCCCGCTTACCCACTTGAACACCTCTATCATATCTCCCCTAACTCTACGCCTCTCTAATGAATGCAAGCCTAAGCTTTTCAGTCTTTCTTCATATGGAAGGTTTCTAATAGTATGGATCATTTTTGTCATTCTTCTTTGTACTCTCTCCAAAGAATCTATGTCCATTCTATAATAAGGACACCAGAATTGAACCGCATAATCCATGTGTGGCCTCACTAATGCTAGGTAAAGTTTCAAGATAACATCAGCAGTTCTGTTACTCACAGACCTAGATATGAACCCAAGAATCCTGTTTGCCTTGTTGCGAACGCTAATACATTGTTTTCTAGGTTTCAAGTCGTTGCAAACAAATACACCTTGATTTTTTTCACAAACTGAGTTTTCTATTTCCGTGTTACCTAGTTTATACTTAACGTTTGTATTCGTCTTCCCTATCTGTAGTACCTTGCATTTATCACTATTAAAATTCATTTGCCAATCTACTGACCACTCATGTAAGGTATCTAGATCTCTTTGAAGGTGTTCAAAGTCACTGTCTGAATTTATCACTCTCCCCATTTTGGTATCATCTGCAAATTTACTAATCCTACTAGTTATGCCTAAATCAAGATCAATAATGAATATAACAAACAGCAGAGGGCCTAATACAGATCCCTGGGGAACTCCGCTTTTGACCGCACCCCAGTCTGACTTTAATCCATTTATGCTGACTCTTTGTTTCCTACCAGTTAACCATGACCTAATCCATTTTAATACTGATCCACCTATTCCATGTGCTTCTACCTTCCTTATCAATAATCTCTCATAGGGGACTCTATCAAGATGCTTTACTGAAATCTAAATAAATTATATCATATGAGCTTATGTTATCAAAACTTTGATACACTTACTGAAAAAAGCTAAGCAAATTTGGCAGAGACAAAAAGAAACGTCCCTGGGTGAACCCGTGCTGAGAAGAATGAATTAAGTTGAATGTTTCAAGGTGGCTTCTGATTTTCGTAGCAATAATTGACTCTAGCAACTTGCCTATGATTGACGTGAGACTAATGGGACAGTAATTTGATGCAATTGATTTATCACCTTTTTTGAAAATCGGAACTACATTTGCAAGTTTCCAAGCTTCTGGCACTAGACCCGATTCTAATGACTTATTAAATAAAACTGCTAATGGATTACTCAACTCATCTCTACATTCTTTTAATATTCTAGCATATACCTCGTCTGGACCAGGCGATTTATGAGGCTTCAGTTTGTTAATTACTTTAAGCACATCGTTACTAGCAATATTGATATTCATCAACATATTTTCTATACTGTCGTTATATACCTTATGAACTTCTGGAAACTGTGCTAGGTTTTCATTTGTGAATACGGAGCGAAAATGACTATTTAACGTACTACACATTTCTAACTCATCATCAGTCATTTCTCCTGTCGTAGTTTTAAGGGGACCTATTGTATCTCTAACCTTTGATTTATACAGTTGATAAAAAGCTTTGGGGGTATATTTCGATTCGTTTGCTTCCTTGATTTCATAATTTCTCTTTGCTTTCCTAATTTCTGTTTATACCTGTCTTGTTAGGTTCTGATAGTAACCAAGTAAGTGATTTCCGCCTTTCTTAACTTTTCTATATACTCCTTTCTTTTTCCCTAGAAGATCTAAGAGTCTATTATTCATCCATTTTGGTTGGTTCCGTATCGATCTGAATTTTCTTTTAGGGATGTGTTTATTTTGGGCATTATTGATTGTCGCAATAAATTGTTCATAAGTAGCTGCTAAATTAAATTCGGGGTTATCCCGTCCTAAGTTGACAGTTTCCGGAGGTGTGGGGGGGATTAATCTTCTGACCATAGGGTCATCCCTTAGGTCTCTCCTTATGCTACCGTAATTAGCATTCCTAAAATCTGGGATCAAGGCCGAATTTTCCTTCTTCCTGCCATCCCATATTATGTTAAAATATATGGCTTTATGATCACTGTTTCCTAGTTCGTCTCCAATCCCAACATCTTTTACTAGATTTTCATTATTACTGAGAACTAAATCGAGGATATTATTTCCTCTATTGGGCAAGTTTATAAATTTATA
>NW_024712787.1:0-20248 GCF_018991925.1 Homarus americanus
CCCTCACACCCTGGGTCATATCACTGAAGGGGTGCCCAGCTTTCACACTCCGGGTCATGGCACTGAAGGGGTGCCCGGCCCTCACAACCCGGGTCATGGTGGTGAAGGGGTGCCCGGCCCTCACACCCCGAGTCATGTCACTGAAAGGGTGCCCGGCCTTCACACCCCGGATCATGACACTGAAGGGGTGCCCAGCTCTCACACTCAGGGTCATGGCACTGAAGGGGAGCCTGGCCCTCACACCCCGGGTCATGGTGCTGAAGGGGTGCCCGGCCCTTACACCCCGGGTCATGTGAAAGGGTGCCCGGACCTCACACCCCGGTTCATAACACTGTAGGGGTGCTCTGCCCCCACTCCCCGTTTTATGTCACTGAAGGGGTGCCCGGCCCTAAAACCCCGGTTCATGTCACTTACGTGGTGCCCGGCCGTCACACTCCGGGTCATGGTGCTGGAGGGGTGCCCAGCCCTGACACCCCGGGTCATGTGAAGGGGTGCCCGACCCTCACACCCTGGTTCAAAGCACTGTATGAGTGCCCGGCACTCACACCACCGTTTCATGGCACTTATGGGGTGCCCGGCCCTTTCACCCAGGTTCATGACTCTGAAAGGGTGCCCAGCCCTGACACCCCGGGTCATGTCACTAAAAAGGTGCCCGGCCCTCACACCCCAGTTCATGTCACTGAAGGGGTGCCCGGCCTTCACACCCCGGGTCATGGCACTGATGAGATGCCCGGCCCTCACACCCCTGGCCATGGCACTGAAAGGGTGCCCGGCCCTCAAACCCTGCGCCATGGCACTGAAGGGGAACCCGGCCCTCACACCCTGGGCCATGTCACTAAAAAAGTGCCCGGCCTTCACACCCCGGGTTATGTCACTGAAGGGGTGCCCGGCCCTCACACCCCGGGTCATGGCACTGATGAGATGCCCGGCCCTCACACCCCGGGCCATGGCACTGAAAGGGTGCCCGGCCCTCACACCCCGGGTCATGTCACTAAAGGGGTGCCCGGCCCTCACACCCCGGGTCATGTCACTGAACGGGTGCCTGGCCCTCACACCCTGGGTGATGGCACTGATGAGGTGCCCGGCCCTCACACCCCTGGCCATGGCACTGGACGGTTGTCCGGCCCTCACACCCCGGGCCATGGTGCTGAAGGGGTGTCAGGTCCTGACACACCCGGGTCATTACACTGAAGGGGTGCCCGGCCCTCACACCCCAGGCCATGGTGCTGGAGGGGTGTCAGGTCCTGACACACCCGGGTCATTACACTGAAGGGGTGCCCAGCTCTCACACTCCGGGTCATAGCACTGAAGGGGTGCCTGGCCCTCACACCCCGGGTCATGGTGCTGAAGGGGTGCCTGGCCGTTACACCCCTGGTCATGTGAAAGGGTGGCCGGCCCTCACACCCCGGTTCGTAACACTGTAGGGATGCCCTGCCCCCACACCCCGTTTCATGTCACTGAAAGGGTGCCCAGCCCCCTCACCCCGGGTCATGTCACTGAGGGTACCCGGCCCTCACCTCCAGGGTCATGGTGTGGAGGGTGCCCTTCCCTGTTGCAGATGCATGTGGAAGGGGAGTGTGACCCTCACACCCTGGTTCAAAGCACTGTATGGGTGTCCGGCACTCACACCACCGTTTCATGGCACTTATGGGGTGCCCGGCCCTCACACCCCGGGTCTTGTCACTGAAGGGGTGTCCAGCTCACACAGTCCGGGTCATGGCACTGAAGGGGCGCCTGGCCCTCACACCCCGGGTCATGGTGCTGAAGGGGTGCCCGGCCCTCCTCCGGGTCATGGTGCTGGAGGGGTGCCCAGCCCTGACACCCCGGGTCATGTGAAGGGGTGCCCGACCCTCACACCCTGGTTCAAAGCACTGTATGGGTGTCCGGCACTCACACCATCGTTTCAGTGCACTTATGGGGTGCCCGGCGCTCACACCCCGGGTCTTGTCACTGAAGGGGTGTCCAGCTCTCACAGTCCGGGTCATGGCACTGAAGGGGCGCCTGGCCCTCACACCCCGGGTCATGGTGCTGAAGGGGTGCCCGGCCCTTACACCCCGGGTCATGTGAAGGGGTGCCAGGCCCTCACACCCCGGGTCATAGCACTGATGAGGTGCCCGGCCCTCACACCCCTGGCCATGGCACTGAAGGTTTGCCCGGCCCTCACACCCCTGGTCATGTACCTAACGTGGTGCCCGGCCCTCACACCCCGATTCTTGGCACTGAAAGGGTGCCCGGCCCCCACACCCCGAGCCATGGTGCTGGAGGGGTGCCCGGCCCTCACAACCCGGGTCATGTCACTGAAAGGGTGCCCGGCCCTCACACCCCGGGTCATGTCACTGAAAGGGTGTACGGCCCTCACACTCCGGGTCATGGCACTGAAGGGATGCCTGGCCCTCAAACCCCGGGTCATGGTGCTGAAAGGGTGCCCGTCCTCACACTCCGGAGTCATAACTTTGAAGGGATGCTGGCCCTGCAAGCCCAGGTCATGGTGCTGAAGGGTGCTCAGCCATCACCCAGGTCATGTCACTTATGGGGTGCCGGGCCTCACGCCTCCAGGTCATAGTGCTGGAGGGTGCCCAGCCTGACACCCCGGGTCATGTGAAAGTGCCCGACCCTCACACCTGGTTCAAGCACTGTATGGGTGCCCGGCACTCACACACTGCCACCGTTTCATGGCATGACCCAGGGTGCCCGCCCTCACCCAGGTTTGTGACTCTGGTGCCCAACCCTCCACCCCTGTTTCTTGTCACTGAAGGGGTGCCCAGCCCTCCCCACCCCGGGTCATAGCACTGAAGGAGCCAGGGCGTCACATCCGTTCATGGCTCTGGAAGGGGTGCCCGGCCCTCACCCTGGGTCATCAAGCTGAAAGGGGTGCCCAGCCCTCACCATGGGTCATGTCACAAAGTGCAGCCCTTACACCCCAGGTCATGTCACTGAAGGGGTGCCCGGCCCTCACACTCCGGGTCATGGCACTGATGAGGTGCCCGGCCCTCACATCCCTGGCCATGGCACTGGAAGGGTGCCCGGCTCTCACACCCTGGGCCATGGTGCTAGAGGGGTGTCAGGCCATGACACACCCGGATCATTACACTGAAGGGGTGCCCGGCCCTCACACCCCAGGCCATGGTGCTGGAGGGGTGCCCGGCCCTCACACCCCGGGTCATGTCACTGAAAGGGTGTCCGGCCCTCACACCCGGGGTCATATCACTGAAGGGGTGCCCAGCTCTCACACTCCGGGTCATGGCACTGAAGGGGTGCCCGGCCCTCACACCCCGTTTCGTAACACTGTAGGGATGCCCTGCCCCCACACCCCGTTTCATGTCACTGATAGGGTGCCCGGCCCCCACACCCCGGGTCAGGTCACTGAAGGGGTGCCCGGCACTCACCCCCCGGGTCATGGCAGTGATAAGGTGCCCGGCCCTCACACCCCATGCCATGGCACTGAGGTGGTGCCCGGCCCTCACACCCCGAGTCATGTCACTAAAGGGGTGCCCGGCCCTCACACCCCGGGTCATGTCACTGAAGGGGTGCCCGGCCCTCACACCCCGGGTCATGGCACTGAAGGGGTGCCTGGCCCTCACCCCGGGTCCTGGTGCTGAAGGGGTGCCCGGCCCTCACACCCCGGGTCATGTCACTGAAGGGGTGCCCGGCCCTCACACCCCGGGTCATGTCAATGAAGGGGTGCCCGGCCCTCACACCCCGGGTCATGGCACTGATGAGGTGCCCGGCCCTCACATCCGTGGCCATGGCACTGAAGGTTTGCCCGGTCCTCACACCCCTAGTCATGTACGTAAAGTGGTGCCCGGACTTCACACCCCGATTCATGGCAGTGAAAGGGTGCCCGGCCCTCATAGCCCGGGCCATGGTGCTGGAGGGGTTTCAGGCCCTGACACACCTGGGTCACGACACTGAAGGGGTGCCCGGCCCTCAAACCCCCAGGCCATAATGCTGGAGGGTTGCCCGGCTCTCACACCCCCGGTCATAGCACTGATGAGGTGCCCGGCCCTCACACCCCTGGCAATGGCACTGAAGGTTTGCCCGGCTCTCACACCCTTGGTCATGTACCTAAAGTGGTGCCCGTCCCTCACTTCCGTTTCATGGCACTGGAAGGGTGCCCGGCCCTCACACCCCAGGCCATGGTGCTGGAGGGGTGCCCGGCCCTCACACCCCGGGTCATGTCACTGAAAGGGTGTCCGGCCCTCACACCCCGGGTCATATCACTGAAGGGGTACCCACCTCTCACACTCCGGGTCATGGCACTGAAGGGGTGCCTGGCACTCACACCCCGGGTCATGGTGCTGAAGGGGTGCCCGGCCCTCACACCCCGTTTCGTAACACTGTAGGGATGCCCTGCCCCCACACCCCGTTTCATGTCACTGATAGGGTGCCCGGCCATCACACCCCGGGTCATGTCACTGAAGGGGTGCCCGGCCCTCACCCCCCGGGTCATGGCACTGATAAGGTGCCCGGCTCTCACACCCCTTGCCATGGCACTGAAGGGGTGCCCGGCCCTCACACCCCGGGTCATGTCACTAAAGGGGTGCCCGGCCCTCACTTCCGTTTCATGGCACTGGAAGGGTGCCCGGCCCTCACACACCGGGCCATGGTGCTGGAGGGGTGTCTGGCCCTGACACACCCGGGTCATGACACTGAAGGGGTGCCCGGCCCTCACACCCCAGGCCATGGTGCTGGAGGGGTGCCCTGCCCTCATACCCCGAGTCATGTCACTGAAAGGGTGTCTGGCCCTGACACACCCGGGTCATGACACTGAAGGGGTTCCCAGCCCTCACACTCAGGGTCATGGCAAAAAAGCGGTGCCCGGCCGTCACACCCCTGGCCATGGCACTGAAGGTGTGCCCGGCCCTCACACCCATCGTCATAGACCTAAACGGGTGCCCGGCCCTCACACCCCGGGTCATAGGGCTGAAGGGGTGCCCCACCCTCACACCCCGGGTCATGGCACTGGAAGGAGTGACCGGCCCTGACACGCCGGGTCATATGCACCGAAAGGGTGCCCGGCCCACACACTCCGTTCATGTCATTGAAGGGGTGCTCGGCCCTCACACCCCGGGTCATGTCACTGAAAGGGTGCCCGGCCCTCACACCTCGGGTCATAGCACTGTAGGGGGTGCCCGGCCCTCATACCCCGGGTCATGGTGCTGGAGGGGTCCCCGGCCCTCACACCACGATTCATGGCACTGAAATCGAGCCCGGCCCTCACACCCCAGGTCATGGTGCTGAAGGGGTGCCCGGCCCTCACTCCCCGATTCATGGCACTGAAGGGCTGCCCGGCCGTCACACCCCGAGTCATGTGAAGGTGTGCCCGGCCCTCACACCCCGGTTCACAGCACTGTATGGGTGCCTGGCCCTCACACCCCGTTTCATGGCACTGAATGGGTGCCCGGCCCTCACACCCCGGGTCATGGCACTGATGAGGTGCCCGGCCCTCACACCCCAGGCCATGGCACTGAAGGTTTGCCCGGCCCTCAAACCCCTGGTCATGTACCTAAAGTGGTGCCCGGCTTCACTCCCCGATTCATGGCACTGGAAGGGTGCCCGGCCCTCACACCCCGGGCCATGGTGCTGGAGAGGTGTCAGGCCCTGACACACTCGGGTCATTACACTGAAGGGGTGCCCGGCCCTAACACCCCAGGCCATGTTGCTGGATGGGTGCCCGGCCCTCACACCCCGGGTCATGTCACTGAAAGGGTGCCAGGCCCTCACACCCAGGGTCATGTCACTGAAGGGGTGCCCAGCTCTCACACTCCGGGTCGTGGCACTGAAGGGGTGCCTGGCCCTCACACCCCGGGTCATGGTGCTGAAGGGGTACCCGGCCCTTACACCCCGGGTCATGTGAAGGGGTGCCCGGCCCTCACACAATGGTTTGTAAGACTGTAGGGATGCCCTGCCCCCACACCCCGTTTCATGTCACTGAAAGGGTTCCCGGCCCTCACACCCCGGGTCATGTCATTGGAAGGGTGCCCAGACCTCACACACCGGGTCATGGCACTGATGAGGTGCCCGGCCCTCACACCCCTGGCCATGGCACTGAAGGTGTGCCCGGCCCTCACACCCATGGTCATAGACCTAAACGGGTGCCCGGCCCTCACACCCCGGGTCATGGGGCTGAAGGGGTGCCCCGCCCTCACACCCCGGGTCATGGCACTGGAAGGAGTGACCGGCCCTGACACGCCGGGTCATATGCACCGAAAGGGTGCCCGGCCCACACACTCCGTTCATGTCATTGAAGGGTGCCTTGTCCCTCCCCACACCCCAGGTCATGTCACTGAATGGGTGCCCGGCCCTCCCACCCCCGGTCCTTAGCACTGAAGGTGCCCACAGCCCCTCATACCCCTGGTCATGGTGCTGGAAGGTGCCCAGCCCTCACCCCGATTCATAGCACTAATCAGCCCAGAGCCCTCACACACCGATTTATGGCACTGACGGGGTGCCCGGCCCTCACACCCCGGCTCATGGCACTGAAGCGGTGCCCGGCCGTCACACCCCTGGCCATGGCACTGAAGGTGTGCCCGGCCCTCACACCCCTGGTTATAGACCTAAATGGGTGCCCGGCCCTCACACCCCGGGTCACAGCACTGAAGGGGTGCCTGGCCCTCACACCCTGGTTCATGGCACTGAAGGGGTGCCCGGCCCTCACACCCCTGTTCATGGCACTCAAGGGGTTCCCGACCCTCACATCCCGGGTCATGGCACTGAAGCGGTGCCCGGCCCTCACACCCCGGGTCATCGTGCTGGAGGGGTGCCCAGCCCTGACACCCTGGTTCAAGCTGCACCAACCCTTGGGTGTCCGGCATTCACCACGACCATTTCATGGCATTAGGGTGCCAGCCCTCACCTCCGAGTCATGTGAAGGTTGCCCAGCCTCACACCCAGGGTCATGGTGCTAAGGGTGCCCGGCCCTCACCCAGATTCATGGCATTGGGGTGCCCGGCCTCTCTGCTCCAGGTCATGTGAAGGGGTTGCCCGGCCCTCTGCAGTTCACAGCAACACTGTAGAAGTGCCGACCTCTGCCCCCGTCTCCTTGGCACTGAAGGGACAGTGCACCCCGACTGCATTGGCACTGAAGGGCCATTGCAACGCCACCGGGTCTTATCCTCGAAAAGAGTTCCCGGCCCTCACACCCCGGTTCACGGCACTGAAAGGGTGCCCGGCCCTCACACCCTGGTTCATGGCACTGAAGGGGTTCCCGGCCCTCACACCCCGGGTCATGGCACTGAAGCGGTGCCCGGCCGTCACACCTCTGGCCATGGCACGAAGGTGTGTCCGGCCCTCAAACCCCGGGTCATGGTTCTGGAGGGGTGCCCAGCCCTGACACCCCGGGACATGTGAAGGGGTGCCCGACCCTCACACCCTGGTTCAAAGCACTGTATGGGTGTCCGGCATTCACACCACCATTTCATGGCACTAATGGGGTCCCCGGCCCTCACACCCAGGTTCACGACTCTGAAAGGGTGCCCGGCCCTCACACCCCGGGTCATGGCTCTCAAGGGGTGCCCGGCCCTCACACCACGGATCATGGTGCTGAAGGGGTGCCCGGCCCTCACACCCCGGGTCATAGCACTGGAAGGAGTGACCGGCCCTCACACGCCGGGTCATGGCACCGAAAGGGTGCCCGGCCCACACACTCCGTTCATGTCATTGAAGGGGTGTGCCGGTCCACCCCGGATCCATGTCACTGAAAGGTGCCCAGCCCCACCTGCACTCAGACCACAGCTGTCATTGGGAAAGGCTGCCCGGCCCCCTCACCCCGGCTCATGTCACTGAATGTGTGCCCAGCCCTCTCACAACCGGTCCTGTGCCCACTGAAGGTGCCAGCCCTCTATACCCCCTGGTCATGGTGCTGGAGGGGTGCCTGGCCCTACACCGATTCATAGCACTGAAATCGAGCAACCCTCACACCCCGGGTCATGGTGCTGAAGCGGTGCCCGGCCCTCACACACCGATTTATGGCACTGACGGGGTGCCCGGCCCTCACACCCTGGCTCATGGCACTGAAGCGGTGCCCGGCCGTCACACCCCTGGCCATGGCACTGAAGGTGTGCCCGGCCCTCACACCCCTGGTTATAGACCTAAATGGGTGCCCGGCCCTCACACCCCGGGTCATAGCACTGAAGGGGTGCCTGGCCCTCACACCCTGGTTCATGGCACTGAAGGGGTGCCCGGCCCTCACACCCCTGTTCATGGCACTCAAGGGGTTCCCGGCCCTCACACCCCGGGTCATGGCAGTGAAGCGGTGCCCGGCCCTCACACCCCGGGTCATCGTGCTGGAGGGGTGCCCTGCCCTGACACCCCGGGACATGTGAAGGGGTGCCCGACCCTCACACCCTGGTTCAAAGCAATGTATGGGTGTCCGGCATTCACACGACCATTTCATGGCACTTATGGGGTGCCCGGCCCTCACACCCAGGTTCACGACTCTGAAAGGGTGCCCGGCCCACACACCCCGGGTCATGGCACTGAAGGGGAGCTCGGCCCTCACACCCCGGGTTATGGCTCTGAAGGGTTGCCCGGCCCTCACACCACGGGTCATGGTGCTGAAGGGGTGCCCGGCCCTCACACCCCGGGTCATGGCACTGGAAGGAGTGACCGGCCCTTCACACGCCGGGTCATGGCACCGAAAGGGTGCGCGGCCCACACACTCCGTTCATGTCATTGAAGGGGTGCCCGGTCCTCACACCCCAGATCATGTCACTGAAAGGGTGCCCGGCCCTCACACCCCGGGTCATAGCACTGAAGGGGTGCCCGGCCCTCATACCCCGGGTCATGGTGCTGGAGGGGTGCCCGGCCCTCACACCCTGATTCATGGCACTGAAGCGGTGCCTGGACGTCACACCCCTGGCCATGTTACTGAAGGTGTGCCCGGCCTTCACACCCCTGGTCATAGAACTAAACGGGTGCCCGGCCCGGCCCTCACACCCCGGTTCATAGCACTGAAGGGGTGCCTGGCCCTCACATCCCGGTTCACGGCACTGAAAGGGTGCCGGCCCTCACACCCCGGTTCATGGCACTGAAGGGGTTCCCATCACTCACACCCCGGGTCATGGCACTGAAGCGGTGCCTGGACGTCACACCCCTGGCCATGTTACTGAAGGTGTGCCCGGCCTTCACACCCCTGGTCATAGAACTAAACGGGTGCCCGGCCCTCACACCCCGGTTCATAGCACTGAAGGGGTGCCTGGCCCTCACACCCCGGTTCACGGCACTGAAAGGGTGCCCGGCCCTCACACCCCTGTCTTGCACTGAAGGGTTCCCTATCCTCACACCCCGGTCATGGCACTGAGTGTGCCCGCCGCCACACCTCTGGCTATACCAAGGTGTGTCCGCCCTCACACCCCCTGGTCATGGGTTCTGAGGTGCCCAGCCCCTGACACACCACGGGGACATGTGAAGGTGCCTGACCACACCCTGGTTCAAGCACCAAGGGTGTCCGCACTCACACTGTTTCATGGCACTTATGGGGGGTGCCCGCCCTCACACCGAGGTTCATGACCCTGAAAGGGTGCCCGGCCCCTCACACCCTGGGTTATGCGTCACTAAAGGGTGCCCGGCCCTCACACCCCGGGTCATGTCAGTGAAGGGGTGCCCTTCCTTCACACCCCGGGTCATGGCACTGATGAGGTGCCTGGCCCTCACACCCGTGGTCATGTACCTAACGTTTTGTCCGGCCCTCACACCCCGGTTCATAGCACTGAAGGGGTGCCCGACCATCACACCCCGTTTCATGGCACTGAAAGGGTGCCCGGCCCTGAAACCCCGGCACATGACACTGAAGGGGTTCCCGGCCCTGACTCCTCAGGTCATGTCACTGAAGGGGTCCCCGGCCCTCACACCCCGGGTCATGGCAAAAAAGCGGTGCCGGGCCGTCACACCCCTGGCCATAGCACTGAAGGTGTGCCCGGCCCTCACACCCCTGGTCATAGACCTAAACGGGTGCCCGGCCCTCACACCCCTGGTAATGTCACTGAAAGGGTGCCCGGCCCTCACACCCTGGGTCATAGCACTGTGCGGTGCCCGCCCCAACACCCAGGGTCATGGTGCTGAAGGGGTGCCCGGCCCTCACACCCCGATTCATGGCACTGAAGGGGTGCCCGGGCCTCACACCCCGTGTCATGGCACTGAAGGGGAGCCCGGCCCCTACACCCCTGATTCATGGCACTGAAGGGGTGCTCGGCCCTCACACCCCGAGTCATGTAAAGGGATGCCCAGCCCTCACACCCCGGTTCACAGCACTGTAGGTGTGCCCCGCCCTCACACCCCGTTTCATGGCACTGAAGGGGTGCCCGGCCCTCACAACCCGGCTCATTGCCCTGAAGGGGAGCCCGGCCCTGACGCCCCGGGTCTTGTCACTGAAGGGGTTCCCGGCCCTCACACACCAGGTCATGTCACTGAAGGGGTTCCCGGCCCTCATACCCCGGGTCATGGCACTGAAGGGGTGCCTGTCCCTCACACCCTGGGTCATGGTGCTGAAGGGGTGCCTGGCTTTCACACCCGGATTTATGGCACTGAAAGGGTGCCCGGCCCTCAAACCCCGGGTCATGGTGTGTTGAGGTGTCGCCCACCCTGGTCATGTCACTTAAAGGACTGCCCTCACACCCCGGTTCATGGGGTTGAAGCGGTTCTCGGCCCTCAAACCCCGGGTCATGTTGCTGGAGGGGTGCCCGGCCCTCACACCCCGGGTCATGTCACTGAAAGGGTTCCCGGCCCTCATACCCCGTGTCATGTCACTGAAGGGGTGCACAGCTGTCACACTCCGGATCATGGCACTTAAGGGGTGCGTAGCCCTCACACCCCGGGTCATGGTACTGAAGGGCTGCACGGTCCTCACACCCCGGGTCATGGTGCTGATGGGGTGCCCGGCCCTTTTACCCCGGGTCATGGTTCTGGAGGGGTGCCCGGCCATCACATCCCGATTCATGGCACTGAAATCGAGCCCGGCCCTCATACCCCAGGTCATGGCACTGAAAAGGTGCCCGGCCCTCACACCCCGTGTCATGTGAAGGGGTGCCCGGCCCTCACACTCCGGTTCATAGCTCTGTAGGGGTGCCCGGCCCTCACACCCCGTTTCATGGCACTAAAGGGGTACCCGGCACTCACACCCCGGCTCATGGCGCTGAAGGGGTGCCCGGCCCTAGCACCCTGGTTCATGTCACTTATGGGGTGCCCAGCGCTCACACCCCGGGTCATGGTGCTACAGAGGTGCCCGGCCCTGACACCCCGGGTCATGTGAAGGGGTGCCCGGCACACACACCCTTTTTCAAAGCACTGTATGGGTGCTCGGCACTCACACCCCGTTTCATGGCACTTAAGGGGCGCCCGTCCCTCACAACCAGGTTTATGACACTGAAAGGGTACCCAGCCCTCACACCCCAGGTCATGTCACTGAAGGGGTGCACGGCCCTCACACCCCGGGTCATGGACCTAAAGGGGTGCCTGGCCTTCACACCCCGGGTCATGGGGTTTAAGCGTTTCCCGGTTCTTACACCACGGGTCATGGAGCTGAAGGGGTACCCGGCCATCACACCCGGATTCATGGCACTGAAAGGGTGCCCGGTCCTTCACACCCCGGGTCATGTCGCTGAAGGAGTGCACGGCCCTCACACCCCGGGTCATGGACCTAAAGGGGTGCCCGGCCCTAACACCCCGGGTCATGGGGTTGAAGCGGTTCCCGGTCCTCACACCACGGGTCATGGAGCTGAAGGGGTGCCCGGCCATCACACCGCGATTCATGGCACTGAAAGGGTGCCCGGCCCTCACACCCCGGGTCATGGCAATGAATAGGTGCCCGGCCGTCACATCCCAGTTCATAGCTCTGTCGGGGTGCCCGGGCCTCACACCCAGTTCCATGGCACTAAATGGATGCCAGACCCTCACACCCCAGCTCATGGCACTGAAGGGGTGCCCAGCCCTAAAGCCCCTGGTCATGTCACTGAAGCGGTGCCCGGACCTCACACCCCTGGCCATGGTACTGAAGGTATGCCGGGCCCTCACACCCCTGGTCATAGAGCTAAACGAGTGCCCGGCCCTCACCCCCCGGGTCATGGGGCTGAAGGGGTGCCCAGCCTTCAGCCCCGGGTCATGGCACTGAAGGAGGACTGCCCTCACACCCCGGGTCATGGGGCTGAAGGGGTGCCCAGCCTTCAGCCCCCGGGTCATGGCATTGAAGGAGTGCCCGACCCTCACACCCCAGATCATGTCACTGAAGGGTTGCCCGGCCCTCACACCCCGGTCATGGCACTGAAGGGGTGCCTGGCGCTCACACCCGGGGTCATGATGCTGAAGGGGTGCCCGGCTTTCACACCCCGATTCATGGCACTGAAAGGGTGCGCGGCTCTCACACCCCGGGTCATGATGGCTGAGGGGTGCCCGGCCCTCACACCCCGGGTCATGGGGTTGAAGCGGTTCTCGGCCATCACACCCCGGGTCATGGCGCTGATGGGGTGCCCGGCCCTCACACCCCAATTCTTGGCACTGAAATCGAGCCCGGCCCTAACACTCTGGGTCATGGTGCTGAATGGGTGCCCGGCTTTCACACCCCGATTCATGGCACTGAAAGGGTGCCCGGCCCGCACATCCCGGGTTATGTCACTGAAGGGAGTGCCCGGCCCTCACACCCCGGGTCATGGGGCTGAAGGTGTGCCCCGCCCTCACACCCCGGGTCATGGCCTGAAGGAGTGACAGGCCCTCACACTCCGGGTTATGGCACTGAAAGGGTGCCCTGCCCACACACCCTGGGTCATGTCATTGAAAGGGTGCCCGGCCCTCACACCCCGGTGTCATGTCACTGAAAGGGTGCCCGGCCCTCACACCACGGGTCATAGCACTGAAAGGGTGTCCGGGCCTCACACCCCGTGTCATAGCACTGAAAGGGTTCCCGGCCCTCACACCCCGTGTCATGTGAAGGGGTGCCCGGCTCTCACACCCCGGTTCATAGCTCTGTAGGGGTGCCCGGTCCTCACACCCCGTTTCATGGCATTAAAGGGGTGCCCGGCCCTCACACCCCAGCTCATAGCACTAAAGGGGTGCCCGGCCCTCACACACCGGGTCATGGCACTGAAGCGGTGCCCGGCCGTCACACCCCTGGCCATGGCACTGAAGGTGTGACCGGCCCTCACACAGCTGGTTATAGACCTAAACGGGTGACCTGCCTCCCCAACTCGGGTCATGGGGCTGAAGGGGTGCCCGGCCTCACACCGGGTCATGGCACGAAGGAGTGATGCGGCCGCGCGGTCATGCCGGGTCATAGCCCTGAAGAGGTGCCCAGCCCTCCACACCCGGGTCATGGTGCTGAAGGGTGCCGGGTCACACCGGTTCGCAGCACTGGTGGGGTGCCCGGCCCTCACACCCTGTTTCATGGCACTGAAAGGGTGCCCGGCACTCACACCCCGGTTCATGACACTGAAGGGATGCCCAGCCCTCACACCCCGGGTCATAGCACTGAAGGGGTGCACGGCCCTCACACCCCGGGTCATGGACCTAAAGGGGTGCCCGGCCCTCACACCCCGGGTCATGATGCTGGAGGGGTGCCCGGACCTCACACCCCGGGTCATGTCACTGAAGGGGTGCCCGGCCCTCACACCCCAGGTCATGTCACTGCAGGGGTGCCCGACCCTCACACCCCGATTCTTGGCACTGAAATCGAGCCCGGCCCTAACACTCTGGGTCATGGTGCTGAAGGGGTGCCCGGCCCTCACACCCCAGGTCATGTCACTGAAGGAGTTCCCGGCCCTCACACCCCGGGTCATGGCACTGAAGGGGTGCCTGTCCCTCACACCCCGGGTCATGTCACTGAAGGGGTGCCCGGCCCTCACACCCCGATTCATTTCACTGAATGGGTGCCTGACCCTCACACCCCGGGTCATGTGAAGGGGTGCCCGGCCCTCACACCCGGTTTGCAGCACTCTAGGGGTGCCCACGGCCCTCACACACCCCGTTTCATGGCACTGAAAGGGTGCCGGGCCCTCACACTCCGGTTCATGACACCCAGTGAAGGGGGTGCCCGTCCTAACACCCCGGTTTACGCTTGATCTAGGGGTGCCCGGCCCCTCACACCCCGGGTCATGGTGCTGGAGAGTGCCAGCCTCCCTCACACCCCGGGTCATGTCACTGAAGGAGGTGCCCCTGCAATCACACCCCAGATCATGTGTCACTGAAGAGGGGTGCCCGGCCCTCACACCCGGGTCATGGCACTGAAGGGGTGCCTGGCCCCTCCACACCCCGGGTCATGTGAAGGGGTGCCCGGCTCTCACACCCCGGTTCATAGCTCTGTAGGGGTGCCCGGTCCTCACACCCCGTTTCATGGCATTAAAGGGGTGCCCGGCCCTCACACCCCAGCTCATGGCACTAAAGGGGTGCCCGGCCCACACACGCCGGGTCATGGCACTGAAGCGGTGCCCGGCCGTCACACCCCTGGCCATGGCACTGAAGGTGTGACCGGCCCTCACACAGCTGGTTATAGACCTAAACGGGTGGCCCTGCCCTCACAACTCGGATCATGGGTCTGAAGGGGTGCCGGGCCCTCACACCCCGGGTCATGGCACCGAAGGAGTGATCGGCCCGCACACCCCGGGTCATGGCACTGAAAGGGTGTCCGGCCCTCACACCACGGGTCATAGCACTGAAGGGGTGCCCGGCCCTCATACTGCATATTCGCCAGAAGGGCTGCCCGGCCCTCACCCAGATTCATAGCTCTGTAGGGTTGCCCGGCCCTCACACCCCGTTTCATGGCACTAAAGGGGTCCCCGGCCCTCACACCCCGGCTCATGGCACTAAAGGGGTGCCCGGCCCTCACACCCCGGGACATGGCACTGAAGCGCTGCCCGGCCCTCACACACCTGGTTATAGACCTAAACAGGTGCTCGGCCCTCACACCCCGTATCATGTGAAGGGGTGCCCGGCCCTCACACCCCGGTTCATAGCACTGTAGTTGTGCCCTGCCCTCACACCCCGTTTCATGGCACTCAAGGGGTGCCCGACCCTCACACCCTGGCTCATGGCACTGAAGGGGTGCCCGTAACTGACGCCCCGGGTCATGTCACTGAAGGGGTGGCCGGCCCTCACACCCCGGGTCATGTCACTGAAGCGGTGCCCAGCCGTCAAACCCCTGGCCATGGCCCTGAAGGTGTGCTCGGCCCTCACACACCTGGTTATAGACCTAAACGGGTGGCCGGCCCTCACACCTCGGGACATGGGGCTGAAGGGGTGCCCGGCCGTCACACCTCAGGTCATGGCACTGAAGGAGTGGCTGGCCCTCACACCCCGGGTCATTGCACTGAAAGGGTGCTCGGCCCTCACACCCCGGGTCATAGCACTGAAGGGGTGCCCGGCCCTCACACCCCTGGCCATAGACCTAAACGAGTGCCCGGCCCTCACATCCCGGGTCATGGGGCTGAAGGGGTGCCCGGCGGTCACACCCCGGGTCATGGCACTGAAGGAGTGGCTGGCCCTCACACCCTGGGTCATGGCACTGAAAGGGTGCTCGGCCCTCACACCCCGGGTCATAGCACTGAAGGGGTGCCCGGCCCTCATACCCCGGGTCATGGTGCTGGAGGGGTGCCCGGGCCTCACACCCCAGTTCACAGCACTGTAGCGGTGCCCGGCCTTCACACCCCGTTTCATGGCACTGAAAGGGTGCCCGGCCCTCAACCCGATTCCTGGCACTGAAATCGAGCCCGGCCCTCACACCCCGGGTCATGGTGCTGAAGGGGTGCCCGGCCCTCACACCCCGATTCATGGCGCTGAAGGGGTGGTTGGCCCTCACACCCCGGGTCATGGTGCTGAAGGGGTGCCCGGCCCTCACACCCCGATTCATGGCACTGAAAGGGTGCCCGGCCCTCACACCCTGGTTCATGGCACTGAAGGGGTGCCCGTCCATCACACCCCGGTTCATGACACTGAAAGGGTGCCCGGCCCTCACACCCCGGTTCATGGCACTGAAAAGGTGCCCGACCCTCACACCCGTGTCATGTGAAGGGGTGCCCGGCCCTCACACCGCGGTTCATAACTCTGTAGGGGTGCTCTGCCCTCACACCCCGTTTCATTGCACTAAAGGGGTGCCCGGCCCTCACACCCCGGGTCATGGCACTGAATCGGTGCGCGGCCGTCACACCCCTGGCCATGGCACTGAAGGTATGCTCGGCCCTCACACCCCTGGTCATAGACCTAAACGATTGCCCGGCCTTCACATCCCGGGTCATGGGGCTGAAGGGGTGCCCAAGCCTCACACCCCGGGTCATGGCACTAAAGGAGTGACCGGCCCCTCACACCAGTTCATGGCTTTCAAAGGTTCCCCACACCCGGAATGCATGTGTCATTGAAGGGAGTGCCCAGCCCATACACCCTGGATCATGTCACTGAAAGGGTGCCGGCCCTCACACCAGTCATAGCACTGAAGGGGTCCCCGGCCCTCATACCCCGGGTCATGGTGCTGGAGGTGCCAGCCTCACACCCCAATTCATGGCACTGAAATCGAGCCAGCCCTCACTTGGGTCATGTGAAGGGTGCCCAGCCCTCCACCCGGTTCATAGCTCTGTAGGGATGCCTGGCCCTCACACCCATTTTCATGGCACTAAGGGGTGCGGCCCCTCACACCCCGGCTCATGGCACTAAGGGGTGCCAGCCCTCACACCCCGGGTCATGGCACTGAAGGAGTGATCGGCCCTCACACCCCGGTTCATGGCACTGAAAGGGTGTCCGGCCCACACACCCCGGGTCATGTCATTGAAGGGGTACCCGCCCTTCACACCCCGGGTCATGTCACTGAAAGGGTGCCCGGCCGTCACACTCCGGGTCATAGCACTGAAGGGGTGCCCGGCCCTCATACCCCGGGTTATGGTGCTGGAGGGGTGCCCAGCCCTCACACCCCGATTCATGGCACTGAAATCGAGCCCGGCCCTCACACCCCGGGTCATATTGCTGAAGGGGTGCCCGGCGCTCACACCCCGATTCATGGTACTGAAGGGGTGCCCGGCCCTCACACCCCGTTTCATGGCACTGAAAGGGTGCATTTTCCACCCCGGCTCATGGCACTAAAGGGGTGCCCGGCCCTCACACCTTGCGTCATGGCACTGAAGCGGTGCCCGGCCGTCACACCCCTGGCCATGGCACTGAAGGTGTGCCCGGCTCTCACACACCTGGTTATAGACCTAAACGGGTGGCCAGCCCTCACACCTCGGGTCATGGGGCTGAAGGGGTGCCCAGCCCTCACACCCCGGGTCATAGCACTGAAGGGGTGCCCGGCCCTCATACCCCGGGTTATGGTGCTGGAGGGGTGCCCAGCCCTCACACCCCGATTCATGGCACTGAAATCGAGCCCGGCCCTCACACCCCGCGTCATATTGCTGAAGGGGTGCCCGGCGCTCACACCCCGATTCATGGCACTGAAGGGGTGGCCGGCCCTCAAACCCCGGGTCATGGCACTGAAAGGGTGCCCGGCCCTCACACCCCGTGTCATATGGAAGGGTGCCCGGCCCTCACACCCCGTGTCATGTGAAGTGGTGCCCGGCCCTCACACCCCGATTCATAGGTCTGTTGGGCTGCCCGGCCCTCACACCCCGTTTCATGGCACTAAAGGGGTGCCCGTCTCTCACATCCCGTGTCATGGCACTAAAGGGGTGCCCGGCCCTCACACCGCGGTTCATAGCTCTGTAGGGGTGCCCTGCCCTCACACCCCGTTTCATTGCATTAAAGGGGTGCACGGCCCTCACACTCCGGGTCATGGCACTGAATCGGTGCCCGGCCGTCACACCCCTGGCTATGGCACTGAAGGTATGCCCGGCCCTCACACCCCTGGTCATAGACCTAAACGAGTGCTCGGCCCTCACATCCCGGGTCATGGGGCTGAAGGGGTGCCCAGCCCTCACACCCCGGGTCATGGCACTGAAGGAGTGACCGGCTCTCACACCCCGGTTCATGGCACTGAAAGGGTGCCCAGCTGTAACACTGTTTAGCCCCTACACCCCGGCTGCTGGTACTGAAGGGCTGCACGGTCCTCACACCCAGGTCATGTCACTGAAGGGCTGCCCGGCCCCTCACAACCCGGGCCATGGCACTGAAGGGGTGCCTGGCCCTCACACCCCGGGTCATGGCACTGAAGGGGTGCCTGGCGCTCACACCCCGGGTCATGATGCTGAAGGGGTGCCCGGCTTTCACACCCCGATTCATGGCACTGAAAGGGTGCCCGGCCCTCACACCCCAGGTTATGTCACTAAAGGGATGCCCGGCCCTCACACCCCGGGGCATGGTGCTGAATTGGTGCCCGGCTTTCACACCCGGATTCATGGCACTGAAAGGGTGCCCGGCCCTCACACCCCGGGTCATGGTGGCTGAGGGGTTCCCGGCCCTCACACCCGGGGTAATGGGGTTGAAGCGGTTTCCGGCCATCACACCCTGGGTCATGGTGCTGATGGGGTGCCCGGCCCTCACACCCCTGGTCATAGACCTAAACGAGTGCCCGGCCCTCACACCCCTGGTCATAGACCTAAACGAGTGCCCGGCCTTTACACCCCGGGTCATGGGGGTGAAGGTGTGCCCCACCCTCACACCCCGGGTCATGGCACTGAAGAAGTGACAGGCCCTCACACCTCGGGTTATGGCACTGAAAGGGTGCCCTGCCCACACACCCTGGGTCATGTCATTGAAAGGGTGCCAAGCCCTCACACCCCGGTGTCATGTCACTGAAAGGTTGCCCGGCCCTTACACCACGGGTCATAGCACTGAAGGGGTGCCCGGCCCTCATACCCCGGATCATGGTGCTGGAGGGGTGCCCGGCCCTCACACCCGGATTCATGGCACTGAAAAGGTGCCCGGCCCTCACACCCCGTGTCATATGAAGGGCTGCCTGGCCCTCACACCCCGTGTTATGTAAAGTGGTGCCCGGCCCTCACATCCCGATTCAAAGCTCTGTAGGGTTGCCCGGCCCTCACACCCCGTTTCATGGCACTAAAGGGGTGCCCGGCCCTCACACCCCTGCTCATGGCACTAAAGGGGTGCCCGTCCCTCACACCCCGGGACATGGCACTGAAGCGGTGCCCGGCCCTCACACACTTGGTTATAGACCTAAACGGGTGCTCGGCCCTCACACCCTGTACTGCGGAAGTGCGCCCACCACCCCGGTTCATAGCTCTGTAGGGGTGCCCGGTCCTCACACCCCGTTTCATGGCACTC
This sequence comes from Homarus americanus, assembly GCF_018991925.1. Classification (NCBI taxonomy): domain Eukaryota; kingdom Metazoa; phylum Arthropoda; class Malacostraca; order Decapoda; family Nephropidae; genus Homarus; species Homarus americanus. Next base: position 19,183 of record NW_024712787.1, read on the forward strand.
AAGGGGTGCCCGGCCCTCACACCCCGGCTCATGGCACTGAAGGGGTGCCCGTAACTGACGCCCTGGGTCATGTCACTGAAGGGGTGGCCGGCCCTCACACCCCGGGTCATGTCACTGAAGCGGTGCCCAGCCGTCACACCCCTGGCCATGGCACTGAAGGTGTGCCCGGCCCTCACACACCTGGTTATAGACCTAAACGGGTGGCCGGCCCTCACACCTCGGGACATGGGGCTGAAGGGGTGCCAGGCCGTCACACCTCAGGTCATGGCACTGAAGGAGTGGCTGGCCCTTACACCCCGGGTCATGGCACTAAAAGGGTGCTCGGCCCTCACACCCCGGGTCATAGCACTGAAGGGGTGCCCGGCCCTCACACCCCTGGCCATAGACCTAAACGAGTGCCCGGCCCTCACATCCCGGGTCATGGGGCTGAAGGGGTGCCCAGCCCTCACACCCCGGGTCATGGCACTGAAGGAGTGACCGGCCCTCACACCCCGGGTCATGTCACTGAAGCGGTGCCTAGCCGTCACACCCCTGGCCATGGCACTGAAGGTGTGCCCGGCCCTCACACACCTGGTTATAGACCTAAATGGGTCGCCGGCCCTCACACCTCGGGACATGGGGCTGAAGGGGTGCCCGGCCGTCACACCCCGGGTCATGGCACTGAAGGAGTGGCTGGCCCACACAGCCCGGATCATGGCACTGAAAGGGTGCTCGGACCTCACACCCCGGGTCATAGCACTGAAGGGGTGCCCGGCCCTCATACCCCGGGTCATGGCAGTGAAACGGTGCCCGGCCGTCAAACCCCGGGCCATGGTGCTGGAGGGGTGTCCGGCCCTGACACCCCGGGTCAAGACACTGAAGGGGTGCCCGTAACTGACGCCCCGGGTCAGGTCACTGAAGGGATGGCCAGCCCTCACACCCCGGGTCATGGCACTGAAAGGGTGCCCGGCCCTGACGCCCCCGGTCATGTCACTGAAGGTATGCCCGGCCCTCACACCCCTGGTCATAGACCTAAACGAGTGCCCGGCCCTCACATCCCTGGTCATGGGGCTGAAGGGGTGCCCAG
>NW_024712788.1:0-3584 GCF_018991925.1 Homarus americanus
AAGGGTGACGTGGCGATAGAAGACCTGCTGACTAGGGGGTTCCTGCTGACGAAGAGAACACACGAAAACAATACAAATAGTCGAGTAAGTTATCAACGGAAAAAAAAAACTATTGGTGTGTGGTGTATTATGTAAATCAGAGACAGAGTTAAATACCCATTGAATAAATTTATATCTCCTTTTTGTTAATTCCCAGATCAATTTAAAGGGGGTGTATTAGGAAACCATTATACCATCATTCTGGTCATTGTACATGGTGTTGAAAAAAAAATTCCCTGTGCGCTTGTAATAATTAATAATATTGTTGTTCCTTGTTATACCTGCATTTTAAGTTACCTTGTTGTATTTACAGTAAACATTCCAACATTTACTGTGACCATTTACAATATTTACTCTAATTAAGAGAAGGTGTAGGTGTATAGGGACTTTTTTAATACCTTTTATTATTGTGTTTTGTGAAGAGTTATACAAAGGAGTTAGTCATTATTTAACTACTTTTAAAGACTCAGTTGTTAATTAATAGTATTCATAAACTTTATTATTCTCTTTTTGGGGGGTTAATAACAAGAGCTGTTTTCTCTACTATAGAAGTGTTCTCAGTTCTCCTTTCTATCTCAATCATATCTCTCACACTGTCTCTTGTTTCTGCTTAATTAGAACTCTTTTTATCTCCCCGTCAACAGAGAGATTCTTGTTTCATTATAACTTCTAGCTGCAGTTATGATTTTCTTCCATTTTTTATTTTTTTTAATGTCGAGACTATTTTCAAAGATTTCTCTCTCCAAGACTCTTACTATGTCTCAGAGTCTTAACATGTCTCAGAGTCTTAACCATGTCACAGTGTCTTAACATGTCTCAGAGTCTTACTATGTCCCAGAGTCTTAATATGTCTCAGAGTCTTACCATGTCCCAGTGTCTTAATATGTCCCAGTGTCTTATCATGTCTCAGAGTCTTATCTTGTCCCAGAGTCTTACCATGTCCCAGTGTCTTAATATGTCTCAGAGTCTTACCATGTCACAGAGTCCTATCTTGTCCCAGAGTCTTACCATGTCCCAGTGTCTTAATATGTCTCAGAGTCTTACGATGTCACAGAGTCTTGTCATGTCTCAGAGTCTTACCATGTCCCAGAGTCTTACCATGTCCCAGAGTCTTACCATGTCCCAGAGTCTTGTCATGTCTCAGAGTCTTACCATGTCCCAGAGTCTTACCATGTCCCAGAGCCTTACCATGTCTCAGAGTCTTACCATGTCACAGAGTCTTACCATGTCTCAGAGTCTTACCATGTCACAGAGTCTTACTATGTCTCAGAGTCTTAACCATGTCACAGTGTCTTAACATGTCTCAGAGTCTTACCATGTCTCAGAGTCTTACCATGTCCCAGAGTCTTACCATGTCACAGTGTCTTACCATGTCGCAGAGTCTTAGCATGTCCCAGAGTCTTTCCATGTCCCAGTGTCTTAACATGTCCCAGAGTCTTACCATGTCCCAGAGTCTTACCATGTCCCAGAGTCTTACCATGTCCCAGAGTCTTACCATGTCTCAGAGTCTTACCATGTCACAGAGTCTTACCATGTCTCAGAGTCTTACCATGTCCCAGAGTCTTACCATGTCACAGTGTCTTACCATGTCACAGAGTCTTAGCATGTCACAGAGTCTTAGCATGTCACAGAGCCTTACCATGTCACAGAGCCTTAACATGTCACAGAGTCTTAGCATGTCCCAGTGTCTTTCCATGTCTCAGAGCCTTACCATGTCCTAGAGTCTTACCCATGTCTCAGAGTCTTTAGCATGTCACAGAGTCTTACCATGTCACAGAGTCTTAGCATGTCCCAGAGTCTTACCATGTCACAGAGTCTTAGCATGTCACAGAGTCTTAGTATACACAGAGTCTTTTAGCATGTCACAGAGTCTTAGCATGTCACAGAGTCTTTAGCATGTCACAGAGTCTTACCATGTCCCAGAGGTCTTAACATGTCCCAGAGTCTACCATGTCCCAGAGCCTTACCATGTCACAGAGTCTTAGTATGTCACAGTCTTACCATGTCTCAGAGTCTTAGCATGTCACAGAGTCTTACCATGTCCCAGAGCCTTACCATGTCACAGAGCCTTACCATGTCTCAGAGTCTTAGCATGTCACAGAGCCTTACCATGTCCCAGAGTCTTACCATGTCACAGAGTCTTACCATGTCACAGTGTCTTAACATGTCACAGAGTCTTAGCATGTCACAGAGCCTTACCATGTCCCAGAATCATAGTGTAATATCCAAAGCCTTCCTCATTAAACTACAGACTACTTCAATTACTCTAAACTGTACCACCCTCTCTTATCGCTCTTCTCGCCTTCCCTCTCATCGTTCCTCTTCTTACTCCCCTCCTCTTCTCCAACACTCTTCTTCTTCTTCTTCCGTCTCTTCGTTCCCCTCCTCATCTCCCGCTCCTTATTACCTTTCTAGTTCCTCTCTTCTTCCTCACACATCAAACAGGTCTTCTTCTTCTTCTTCCTCCTCCTCCTTCTCTCCCTCCTCGACTCTTCCTCCTCCTCCGCACTGCCGTTTGAGGTCTCTCGACGAGCAAACAGCATTAAGAGAGAGCCACTACCTGACCGCTTGATTACAGGGGCGGTGCAGAGACGTGTTGCTCTTAATACTACTTACTACTCCTGGAGACACTATAACTGACTGGATGACCGACTGACTGACTGGATGACCGACTGACTGACTGAATGACCGACTATCTGACTGGATGACCGACTATCTGACTGGATGACCGACTATCTGACTGGATGACCGACTATCTGACTGGATGACCGACTATCTGACTGGATGACCGACTGACTGACTGACTGGATGACCGACTATCTGACTGGATGACCGACTGACTGACTGGATGACCGACTATTTGACTGGCTGGACCGACTGACTGGTATAACTGGTTGGCTCACTGCAATAAAACGCCAAGTAAAGTTTGCCAAAGACCCACAACAATACCGAAGTATATTGAACATGGAGATCTGCCAGACGCGCTTGTAAACACACCTTGCAATACATCTAGCCATCGTATTGCAGGGAGAATTCTATCGTGCATGCATTATTGCACAGTGACTCGGACGGTGCTGCAATATGACAAACAGACATACCGCCTCACTCACTCACTCCGAGCGGCACAGGAAACCACAAAACAATGGATACTATTTATTTTAGTGTCAGTTTCAGTGTCAATGTGGATCCAATTTACGAAAGTTACCTTCCCCTTCCCATTTTGTTTTCTTTTTAACGTGAAGATTAGTACAAATTTATAGATAGATAGATAGATAGATAGATAGATAGATAGATAGATAGATACATAGACAGATAGATAATTAATTGGTTATATACTGTATATTCATTGGTTAGACCCTGAGCTCTTTCACCTTGTATGTGTACAGGTAGGAAGACTCTCCAAACTCTCAACTGACCCATGGAGACTTAACCTAACCTAACCTAACCTAACCTAACCTAACCTAACCTAACTTAACCTAACCTAACCTAACCTAACCTAACCTAACCTAACCTAACCTAACCTAACCTAACCTAACCTAACCTAA
>NW_024712789.1:0-34701 GCF_018991925.1 Homarus americanus
ATCATGCTTCGTTCAATTTACGTATTTATGATTTTTTGTTTGTGTTTTTGTTTATTGGTGACTTTGTTTGTTTTTTTTGTTTTTCTGGCTTTTGTTTGTGTCTTTGTTTATTTGACTTGTTATGGTTATTTTGTTTTAATATTTATTTTTTGCGATTGTTTTCTTGTGTATTGTTTGTTTTCATTTTTACCTTTTATTAGTAAATTTGTTTTTACTTTTTTAGCTGTATTGTTTTAGTATTTTGGTTTTGTTTTTCCCTCAGGGTATTGTTTACTATGGTTTTTTGTTTTATATTTCAGGCTGTCTCTTTTCTCCTCTCGGGCTTTGTTTAACTTAGCTATTATTTCCCCTCTAGTTATTATTTACCGTCGGGAAGAGGGAAGATGATGGTTGATGGTAGAGGGAGGGAATGAGGGAGAGAGGGAGGTGGCGGTAGTGAGTTAGAGGAAGGAGAAGAGGGTGGTGGTGAGAGGAGGTGATTAAGACAATAATGAGGCTATCGGGGAGGTCAGGCAGGGGTGAGTAGAGGAGAGTTGGGGCGGGTTGATAAGATAGACTATTAGACGTTCGTGGCCTTATCTTCTGGGGGGAGGTGAAGGAGGAGGTGAGGATAAAAAGGATTGGGAGGAGAAGGATGGAGGAGAAAGGTTGGGTGGATGGGTGGGTGGGGGTGAGAAGAAGGGAGAGTTTTACTACAGACACACAAAGACTTTAATGGCGTGTTGGTTCTCTTCTCAAGTAACCTAGTAAATGACAAAGCACTTAATGGATGTTCTACTTAAGTGTTTTTACCCCAAGACCATATAAGTGGTGTTTGAGGTGTTTAAGTGTGTTACTTAGGGTCTTAGGTAATGGAACTTGTTTAGTAATTGAGTTAGTGTGGGAACATGTTTGAGAGGAGGGAGGAGAGGAAGGGAGGAGGAGGAGGAGGAGGGATGGGAGAGCAAAGAGGAGGAGAGGGTGGGAAGAAAAAGAGTGAAGGAGGAAGGGCAGGAGGATTTAAGAGGAGGAAGAAGAAATAAATGAGAGAGGGTATTTCCCCGGTATTATATTCTTTTTTTGTCTTCTGTTGTTATTATTATCTGTAGACAATTCCCAAAAAAAAAAAATAAAAGAAATCTGATTGGTCGGCTGATCCATCTCCGTAATCATAGGACTACCTTTTGATTGGTCTGGCAATCCATCTCCGCCAATCCTGAGGAAGCTCATCTTTCTGGGTGTCGTGTGCAGAGTTTGTTTGTGGTGGTGGTGGTGCTGTTCTGTGATGATGTAAGCAAATATTAGATGGTGGAAAAAAATGGAATAAGTAGAGATTAGATAGACAGAAATAACTAGGAGAGAGTGTCCTGGACAACAATGGTCTGGTTTTGCTGTGGTTTTGATTTTACTACGGCCTCCCCTCTTCCTCCTCCTCGGCCTCTTCTTTCCTCCTCTTCTTCCTCCTCCTCTTCTTCGTGTTCCTCTTTCTCCCCTTTTCATCTTCTTTCGTTTTCTCCTCTCCTCCCCTTCGTTCTTCCTCCTCAGTGATTTGTCTTAGCAGCATTAATATATTAGTCTGTCTGTCTGTCTGTCTGTATTTAAAATGAAAATAAACAAAGAAAACAAAGATAAATGATAAAAAGCGATAAAAGGAAGAGATAAGAAGAAGAATAATTGTGACACACTGATCATGTGAGAAGAAAGAAGAGAATAAAGAGGAGGAAATGGAGTAAGAATGAGAGGAAGTGGAGAAGAATAAGATGGATGGGAAGACAGGTTAAAATGGAAGCGTGAGGTAAGAGAAGTTTGGTATGTGTGTAGGAGCAAAACAAGAGGAGGGAGGGAGAGAGGGAGGGGGGATGGAGGGAGGGACGGAGAGGGAAGGACGGAGAGAGGGAGGGATGGGGAAGAATTTGTTGGAGTGAGTGGCGGTGGTGGTGATGGTGGTAATGGAGTTGGGATGGGCAAGAAAATGGGTAGTAGTAGTAGTGGTAGTTGTTGTTGTGTTGTGGTGGTGGTAGTTGTTGTTGTTGTTTTTTTGTTTTTTGTGGTAGTTGTTGTTGTTGTTGTTGTTTTTTGTTGTAATGAGTGTCTGGATGGGTTTAACGAGGCGTTTGGTTACACCAATAATATATTAAATAATAATAAACAGAAGAGCAGCAACTACATTAACAACTAATTCATCAACAACAACAAATACAACGACAACAAGAACAACAACAACACAAAAACAATTTACAGGAACAGACTTTTACAAAATATAAAAAAGCAACAACTTCATTAGTTTTTGGCAGGTATTCGGGACTCAGTGGCAGCTAATTGGCGGATATTGACGGCCGAACAGCATGTGTTGTCCGGCAGCCGTACATCAGGATCGGCCGTAATGGATAGCCGGTTCTACGTATCAGGAAGGCTGCCGGTACTGTAGCCGCAGGTGGGTTAGGTGTTGGGTAGCCGGCAAGGTGATATGGCGGTGAGGTAGAATGAATGAGGCTGGGCAGGAGAGATTCTAACAATAAATATTCCATTTCAAATAAACTTAAGGTCAAACTTTTTTATTTTGTATGTTCTAAGATTTGTTTAAATTCTTCTTTCTTAATGAGAGGAGGAGAAATAAACTGAGGGGAGAGGAAGAGTGGAAAGAGGCGGAGGAACATAAAGAGGACACACACACACACACACACACACACACACACACACACACACACACACACACACATACATACACACACACATATACACACACACACACACTAACACAGGCATAAAAGCTGGCCTTGACTTCCTGTGCACGCGCTCTCTCTCTCTCTCTCTCTCTCTCTCTCTCTCTCTCTCTCTCTCTGACAGGGGCGACATGTAATTTTGTGATCATCTTGTGTGTCCCGCGATGGAGGTGGAGTGAGAACGGAGAGAGAGAGAGAGAGAGAGAAACTATCCTAACCTAACCCTAACCTTAACCTGTCTGGGGTAGCAGGAGGTTCTTGGCTTGGGTGTGGTGATTGTTTCCAGGTATTTGTGGCAGTGTTCCGTGTGCCTGTCTGCAGCTAATATATCTCTCCTTGTTCTTAATAGCGTCACTTAAGAATAGAGGGGCGAACACGACATTGTATCCGGGTTACCTATTTAGAAGTGGGGTGGGGGGAGAGGGGAGTGAGAGAGGGCCCCCCCCAAGCCCTACCCTCCCACCCCCCCCCCTACCCCCCTAACTTTAAATGTTTCCTACTCCCTAAATTTTATACAAACTTCCTTGGTAATTCCTCTCTCTTCCCCCTCCCCTATCTGACTCCCTCTTTTCCTTTCTCCTATCCTTTTCCTATTCTCTTGTCTCCTCCTCTCTTGCTCCTCCTCTCTCCCTTCCCTCCTCCCTTCCCCACTCCCTTCCTCCTTCCCCTCCTCTTCCTCCTTCCTAAATTTCTGTATAAAAACCGTAACATTACATGGGGGGCGTCAACAGCAACCTTCACATTACTGTTGATACAAATATTACACATAGTGATTAAGGCCACCCAACTACCTTTAAACAGTGAAAGTAGTTAAAAATTGAGCTTACCTGTACAACCCTCTTCCACCCCTTCCCTCCTCCCTCCTTCTCTTCCCCCTCCTCCTTCCCCTATTCCCCTCTCCTTCCCCTATTCCCCCTCCTCCTTCCCCTTCCCCTCCTTTCCCTATTCCCCTCCTCCTTCCCTATCCCCCTCCTCCTTCTTCCCCCTCCTCCTTCCTTCCCCTCTCCTTCTCCCCCCTCCTCCTTCCCCTATTCCCCTCCTCCTTCCCCTATTCCCCCTCCTCCTTCCCTATTCCCCCCTCTCCCCCTATTCCCCCTCCTCCTTCCCCTATTCCCCTCCTCCTTCCCTTTCCCTCCTCCTTCCTATCCCCCTCCTCTTCCCTATCCCCCTCCTCCTTCCCCCTTCCCCCTCCTCCTTCCCCTATTTCCCCCTCCTCCTTCCCTATTCCCCTCCTCCTTCTTCCCCTCCTTCCCCTATTCCCCCCTCCTTCCTTCCCTATTCCCCTCCTCCTTATTCCCCTCCTCCTTCCCCTATCCCCCTCCTCCTTCCCCCATTCCCCCTCCTCCTTCCCCTATTCCCCTCCTCCTTCCCTATTCCCCCTCCTCCTTCCCCTATTCCCCTCCTCCTTCTCCCTCCTCCTTCCCCCTCTTCCCCCTCCTCCTTCCCTATTCCCCTCCTCCTTCCCCTATTCCCCCTCCTCCTTCCCCTATTCCCCTCCTCCTTCTTCCCCCCCTCCCTCCTTCCCCTATTCCCCCCTCCTCCTTCTTCCCCCTCCTCCTTCCCTTATCCCCCCTCCTCCTTCCCTATTCCCCCTCCTCCTTCCCCTATTCCCCTCCCTCCTTCCCCTATTCCCCTCCTCCTTCTTCCCCTCCTCCCTTCCTCCCCTCCTCCTTCCCCTCCCCCCCCCCTCCTTCCCATATCCCCTCCATGTAATTGATATAAACAAACATTATAAACCACACAAAAACAAACAAACAAACAAACATCCTGTTATATGTAATATACAAAAACAAACACCACAGTTATGTAATTTGATACAGAGACAAGACTGTAATATTCGTTTTTTAACTGTAACCTGTAATTATCGTCCCTGGGTATTTTAAATCCAGGTAGATTATTGTTTGTTTGATGTTGTTTATTAACAAGTAGGTTTAAGGCTTATTAAAACTAGTTAATCAGGGTGTGTGTGTGTGTGTGTGTGTGTGTGTGTGTGTGTGTGTGTGTGTGTGTGTGTGTGTGTGTGTGTGTGTGTGTGTGTGTGTGTGTGTGTGTGTGTGTGTGTGTGAATTTGTCCTTAGACACCAGCTAGTTTGTTGGCACCATACTCATCTGTGAGCAAAAAGGATTACAGAGTAAGGCCACAAGGGTGTTTACCAGACCCTCAGTGGTCAGGATATTGTGGCGTTGAGTGTTACAGAGTATTTCCAGTACATTGTTTGTTTAGTTCTGTACATAGAAGTTTACTGAGCTACTAGACATGAAGTGTGGATACAGCTTTAGTATATCAGTTACCTTGTCATCAGAGATAAGTATCTCTCTCTCTCTCTCTCTCTCTCTCTCTCTCTCTCTCTCTCTCTCTCTCTCCCTTTCCTTTCTCCTCTGCTCCTTTCCTCCTCTTTTCTCTTTCTCCTCTCCCATTTCCCATTTGTTTATCTCTCTCTCTCTCTCTCTCTCCAATTACAGTAATATTTTTAACAGGATAATTTGTTCAATTTATAAATGTAATGTCAAATATTCCATATTTTTTTCAATAATAATTATATCCATTTATAGAATAAATTTACTCAAACTTTTAGGTACTGGTCATTAGGTTAATTTATTCATTTATTTTAAATGGTTTAATGATTTTATTGATTTTTTTTTGGTTTTCTTGAATTTATTTTTAATTTTAGGAATGTAATTTTATTATTGATTTGTTTATTTTTTTTGGTGAATTTAATAGTTGTATTTATTCTGTTTTCATATATATAAATAAAGTTAAGAGTTATTCATATTCATTTATTTCATTCCTAAGCTAAATTTATTCTTGTTGGTGTATAGTTTTCTAATTTATTCATTTATTGATTTTTCATTTTTCTCTATTATATTTATTTTATTTATTCATCAGTTATTCATACCTATTTTCTTCATCTTCAGGTGAGTTGTTGGTAGTGAAGGTGAAAGATGGCAGGAGACATAAGTACAAGAACCTTGTGTACGTTACTTGTGTGTGTTAAGTACTGAACCTTGTGTAGCTGTGTGTGTAAGTACTGAACCTTGTGTACGTGTTGTGTGTGTAAGTACTGAACCTTGTGTATGTGTAAGTGCAGAACCTTGTGTATGTTTGTGTGTAAATACTGAACCTTGTGTACCGTGGAGCAGGGAGGTCACATAGGCACGTGGGGGTGGAGGAGGGAGGTCACATAGGCACAGTGGGGGTGGAGGAGGGAGGTCACCTCAGGCACGGTGGGGTGGAGAGGGGAGGTCCATAGGCACGGTGGGGGTGGAGGAGAGGTCAGGCACGTGGGGTGGAGAGGGAGTTGGGGGTGGGGGGTTTGGGGTGGGGGGTTGTGGGGGTGGAGAGTCCATAGGCACAGTGGGGTGGAGGAGGAGGGTCTGCAAACACGGAGGTCATAGGCACGGTGGGGGGTGGAGGAGGAGGTCACAGGGACGGTGGGGGGGTGGAGGAGGAGGTCACATGCTCATCGACAGTATTAAGGGACAGAAGCGTTTTGGTGTGAGTGTGATGGAAGTGCGAGGTCAGTAGTTGCAGCATCGAGGAGGAGGTCCAAGAGGTGTAAAGGGACACAAGTTTGTGTGTCACTTTTCAAGAGTCAACTGGGTGACCTCCTTCATCAGTCTTGCAACGGCTCATGTCGTCACGGTTGCTCAATATTGTTTTTTCAGTGGGGGGTGATTTTATGCGGATGTTGTTGTAGATATTTTGTTTTGTCGTTATGTGTGTGCATTTTATTGGTTATACTGTGTGTGTGTGTGTGTGTGTGTGTGTGTGTGTGTGTGTGTGTGTGTGTGTGTGTGTGTGTGTGTTTTATGGTAGTCCAGCTGGTTCACTCAGGCATTCATGCGTTCTGGCTGTTAAGGTGTGTGGTGTGGAACTTGTTTGTCATGAAGAATAGTAAAAGATGTTTTTTTATTTTATATTATTTTTGTGTGTGATATTGAACAGTGTGAGTCAGAAGGTTTTTTTGTGAATCATTTTATATAATCTCATAAAGTATGTCAGTCTCTATCTGTGTATTTTTGTGTCAGTCGTGTTTATTTGTTAGTTTGTGTGTCGTCTGTGTGTATTTGTCTGTCATATTGGGGCTGTCTCTGGCAGTGTAATGGACTGTGTGCCTGTCTTTATGCCTGGCAGTGTAATGGACTGTGTGCCTGTCTTTATGCCTGGCAGTGTAATGGACTGTGTGCCTGTCTTTATGCCTGGCAGTGTAATGGACTGTGTGCCTGTCTTTATGCCTGGCAGTGTAATGGACTGTGTGCCTGTCTTTATGCCTGGCAGTGTAATGGACTGTGTGCCTGTCTTTATGCCTGGCAGTGTAATGGACTGTGTGCCTGTCTTTATGTCCTGGCAGTGTAATGGGACTGTCTGGCTGTATGTATGTCTGTGCAGTGTAATGGATGTGCCTGTCTTTATGTCTGGCAGTGTAATGGACTGTCTTGTCTTTATGCCTGGCAGTGTAATGGACTGTGTGTGCTTCTTTATGTCTGGCAGTGTAATGGGACTGTGTGCCTGTCTTTATGTCTGGCAGTGTAATGGACTGTCTGACTTGTCAAATGCAAATGGGAAGTGAAGAATGGGGCCGCATGCAGGAGAGAAACCATTGTATACTGCCGGATTCAGAAAAGGTCAGGTCTTCAGGAGGATTTTTTGAGGTTGTGTTGTGAGGTTGTGTCAGAGGCCGTAAAGCAGGAAGGATTTGTATGCAACTCTAATTCTTGCAAATGTGAAAAGAGTAAAAGTCGTGTCAGGAGGCTTTGTGTAGTTGAGATGTGATTTTCTTTTGTTTGCATGTTGATTGTGTGTGTGTGTGTGTGGCCGTGTGTGTGTGTGTGTGTGTGTGTGTGTGTGTGTGTGTGTGTGTGAAATTTCCTTGTTTGGATATTTTTTGTTTGTGTATTTTATCGTTTTGATGCTTTTTATAGACTGGGCTTTAATGTGGGTATCAATGTTTGTGTTTGGTGTATGTATGTACTAATGTTTGTGTTTGGTGTATTTTGGTTGTTTGTGTTTGGTGTTGTTTGTTGTTTGTGTTTGGTGTTTTGTGTTGTTTGTTTTGTTTTTTTTTTGTGTTTTGGTGTTGTATGTAGTAATGTTTTGTTTGTTGTATGTATGTAAGTAATGTTTGTGTTTTGGTGTATGTATGTAAGTATTATTTTATTGTTTGGTGTATGTATGTTTATAATGTTTGTGTTTTGGTGTATGTATGTATTAGTAATGTTTTGTGTGTTTTGTATGTATGTAATGTTTGTGTTTGGTGTATGTATGTATGTATTATTAATTTGTGTTTGGTGTATGTATATATGTAATGTTTGTGTTTTGGTGTATGTATGTAGTAATGTTTGTGTTTGGTGTATGTATTTAGTATTAGGTTTTGTGTTTGTTGTGTATTATATAAAGTGTGTTTGTGTTTGGTGTATGTATGTTAGTAATGTTTGTGTGTGTTTGTATGTATGTAAGTAATGTTTGTGTTTGGTGTATGTATGTAAATGTTTTGTGTTTGTTGTATGTATGTGTGTAATGTTTGTGTTTTGGTGTATTTGTTGTAAGTAATGTTGTGTGTGTTGTATATATATAAGTAATGTTTGTGTTGTTGTATGTATATAAGTATGTTTGTGTTTTAGTTATGTATATGTGTAATGTTTGTGTTTTGTGGTGTATGTATGTAAGTAATGTTGTATTATTTGGTGTGTATGTAGTAATGTTTTTGTTTAGTGTATGTATATAAGTGTGTTTTTGTGTTTTGGTGTATGTGTATGGTATTGTTTGTGTTTGGTGTATGTAAGTATTGTTTGTGTTTGGTTGTATGTATGTAAGTAATGTTTGTGTTTGGTGTATATATGTAAGTATTGTTTGTATGTGTTGTATGTATGTAAATGTCTTTGTGTTTGATGTATATATAAAATTAATGTTTGTGTGTCATTGTATATGTAGTAATGTTTTGTATGGTGTATGTATGTAAAAGTAATGTTTTGTATGTGGTGTGTATATATATTAATGTTTGTGTGTGTTGTATGTGTAAGTAATGTTTGTGTTTGGTGTATATGCCATTAATGTTTTATTGTGTGAATGTGTATGTGTGTGTTTTGTGTATGTGTTGTATGTACTTCATAATAATCATTTGTGTTTGGTGTATGTATATAAGTAATGTTTGTATGTGTGTTGTATGTATGTATTAATGTTTGTGTTTGGTGTATGTATGTAAGTAATGTTTTGTGTGTGTGGTGTATGTATGTAAGTAATGTTTGTGTTGGTGTGTGTATATGTAAGTAAGTGTTTGTTGTATATGTAAGTAATGTTTGTGTGTTTGGTGTATGTATATATGGTAATGTTTGTGTTTGTTGTATGTGTAAGTAATGTCTGTTTTTGGTGTATGTATGTAAGTAATGTTTGTGTTTTGTTGTATGTATGTAAGTAATGTTTGTGTTTTTGGTGTATATGTATATAATGTTTGTGTTTGATGTATGTATGTATATAATGTTTGTGTTTGGTGTTTATGTATATATAATGTTTTGTGTTTGTTATGTATGTAAGTAATGTTTGTGTTTTGGTGTATGTATGTAGTAATGTTTGTGTGTGGTGTGTATGTAAGTAATGTTTTGTGTTTTGGTGTATGTATGTAAGTAATGTTTGTTGTGTTGTATGTATGTAAGTAATGTTTGTGTTTGGTGTATGTATGTAAGTAATGTTTGTGTTTTGGTGTATGTATATAAGTAATGTTTTGTGTTTGGTGTATGTATGTAGTAATGTTTGGTATGTGTTGTATGTATATAAGTAATGTTTGTGTTTGTTGTATGTATATAAGTAATGTTTGTGTTTGGTGTATGTATGTAAGTAATGTTTTTGTGTTTGGTGTATGTATATAAGTATTGTTTGTGTGTGTTGTATGTATATAAGTAATGTTTGTGTTTGTGTATATAAGTAATGTTTGTGTTTGGTGTATGTATGTAAGTAATGTTTGTGTTTGGTGTATGTGTATAGTATGTTTGTGTGTTGTATGTATGTAAGTAATGTTTGTGTGTTTATGTATGTAAGTAATGTTTGTGTGTTTTGGTGTATGTATATAGAAAATGTTTTGTGTTTGGTGTATGTATGTAAGTAATGTTTGTGTTTGGTGTATGTATGTAAATGTTTTGTGTGTTTGTATGTAAGTAATGTTTGTGTTTTGGTGTATGTATATAAGTAATGTTTGTGTGTGTTGTATGTATGTAATAATGTTTTGTGTTTGGTGTATGTATGTAAGTAATGTTTGTGTTTTTGGTGTATGTATATAAGTAATGTTTGTGTTGTATGTATATAGTATGTTTGTGTTTGGTGTATGTATGTAAGTATTGTTTTGTGTGTGTTGTATGTATGTAAGTAATGTTTGTGTTGTGTATGTATGTAAGTAATGTTTGTGTTTGGTGTATGTATGTAAGTAATGTTTGTGTGGTGTATGTATGTAAGTATGTTTGTGTGTGGTGTATATGTAAGTAATGTTTGTGTGTTTGTATATATGTAAGTAATGTTTGTGTTTTGGTGTATGTATGTAAGTAATGTTTGTGTTTGGTGTATGTATATAAATGTTTTTGTGTTTGGTGTATGTATGTAAGTAATGTTTTGTGTTTGGTGTATGTATGTAAGTAATGTTTGTGTTTTGTTGTATGTATGTAAATGTGTTTGTGTTTGGTGTATGTATGTAAGTAATGTTTGTGTGTGTTGTATGTATGTAAGTAATGTTTGTGTTTGGTGTATGTATGTAAGTAATGTTTGTGTTTGGTGTATGTATGTAAAAGTAATGTTTGTGTTTGGTGTATGTATGTAAAGTAATGTTTGTGTTTTTGTATGTATGTAAGTAATGTTTGTGTTTGGTGTATGTATGTAGTAATGTTTGTGTTTTTGGTGTATGTATGTAAGTAATGTTTGTGTGTTGTGTATGTATGTAAGTAATGTTTTGTGTTTAGTTGTATGTATGTAAGTAATGTTTGTGTTTTGGTGTATGTATGTAAGTAATGTTTGTGTGTGTTGTATGTATATAAAGTTTGTGTTGTGTTGTTGTGTTGTTTGTTGGTGTTGTTGTTAGTAATGTTTGTGTTTGGTGTATGTATGTAAGTAATGTTTGTGTTTGGTGTATGTATGTAAGTAATGTTTGTGTTTTGTATGTATGTAAGTAATGTTTGTGTTTGGTGTATATGTAATGTGTTTGTGTGTGTTGTATGTATGTAAGTAATGTTTGTGTTTGGTGTATGTATGTAAGTAATGTTTGTGTGTTTGTGTATGTATGTATGTAATGTTTGTGTTTGGTGTATGTATGTAAGTAATGTTTGTGTGTGTTGTATATGTAAGTAATGTTTGTGTTTGGTGTATGTATGTAAGTAATGTTTGTGTTTGGTGTATGTATGTAAGTAATGTTTGTGTTTTGGTGTATGTATGTAAGTAATGTTTGTGTGTGGTGTATGTATGTAAGTAATGTTTGTGTTTGGTGTATGTATGTAAGTATTGTGTTTGGTGTATGTATGTAAGTATTTGTGTTTTGGTGTGTTGTATGTATTTTGTTTGTGTTTGGTGTATGTAGTAATGTTGTGTGTGTTGTATGTATGTAATGTTTGTTTGGTGTATGTATTTATGTATGTAATATGTTTTTTTTGTTGTTGTATGTATAAGTAATGTTTGTGTTTTGTTGTATGTATGTAAGTAATGTTTGTGTGTTTGGTGTATGTATGTAAGTAATGTTTGTGTGTGGTGTTGTATGTAAGTAATGTTTGTGTTTGGTGTATATATAAGTAATGTTTGTGTTTGTTGTATGTATAGTGTTTTGTGTGTTTATGTATGTAATTGTTTGTGTTTGGTGTATGTATGTAAGTAATGTTTGTGTTGTGTATGTATATATATGTTTGTGTTTGGTGTATGTATGTAAGTAATGTTTGTGTTTGGTGTATGTATAGTAATGTTTATTATTATTGGAAGTATTTTGTTCTTTAGATTTCACACTTCCGGGTAAGCTCTGTCTTTCGCTGTACATATATTGTGTTGCAGACATCCTGTGCTAGGGTTTATCCCTCGGCGGCAGTGTGTGTGTGTGTGTGTGTGTGTGTGTGTGTGTGTGTGTGTGTGTGTGTGTGTGTGTGTGTGTGTGTGTGGTGTGTGGTGTGTGTGTGTGTGGTGTGTGTGTGTGTGTGTTGTTTTGGTTTTGTGTTTCTTGTTTTATGGGTCTTTTTCCCCCCTCAAGATGTGTCACTTGTTGAGTATATTCTCATGCTCCTCCACCACACACACACAGCATCTGTATTAGTGAGACTTGTCAGTATACAGTCTCAGTAAATATTAATTTGCTTGTAGTTTTTAGAGTCGTTGATGTCAGTAGGATGTCTGAGACTGTCGATAATTATGGTCAACTGGGCGGTCACATCTTCCAAAAAGGGGATACGTAAGACTGGTATATACGTATAGTGTGATATTTACAAGTCTAAATACTGTACAGTTAATTAGACTGGCCCCGTGATCTATGACTGGGAGAGTTCTCCAGTGTAGGTCACGTTGCCTGCAGCTCTGTGTTAGGCAAGCCCGAACTGAGGTGGTCCAGGTGTTGATGTTTACTCAAAGGGGTCAGTTTAAGACTAACTAGGGCTTGTCTATGCCACGCCCGTAGAGGTATTCCTGCACTCGCCACCAGAGTGATCTAGGAGTCAAGCTTCTAGAAGGTTCTCGAAGGAGAGTAGTCGTGTCTGTGGAATGTCAAGCAAAACTACAGTCAGCAGTGTTTACAGTGTATAAACAACCGGCTGGTAAGTGACCCCTTTGACCCATGAATCACTCTTAATGCCGTTATCTATATATTACTTAACTATATCTAACATACTTGACGCATTGTGAAGTGTGAAGCAAAGTATCAATTACAAATGATAATCTATTCAGGTCTTAAAATACCTACTACTGAGAAGTTGCTTCACACTACGACACTCGGGCTAGTGGATGTTTGTCTGTAAGAGCCATAACCTACAGGTCATTGAATAATTGTTGTAAGTTATTAACTAGTTATTCTAAATTATACAGTATGTAAATTATACTGGTTACACACACACAAACAAACGCACATACACGCATACAAGAGAGAGAGATTAGTAAGTATTTTCTGGCATCATCACACCACACCACACATCACCTCACATCACCACCGCACCACACCACACCACACACCACACCACACCACATCACCACACCACACACACACACACCACCACACATCACCACACCACACACACACACACACCCACACATCATCACCACACACCACACACCCACACACACACACACACCCACACACACATCACACCTCACACACACCACACCACACACACCACACACACACACACACACCACACACCACACCACACACACACACACATCATCACCACACCACACCACACACCACACATCACACATCACCACCACACACCACCACACCACACACCACACCACACCACACACACACCACACACACACACACCACACACACCACACACCACACCACACCACACACATCACCACACACACCACACACACCACACACACATCACCACCACACCACACACCACACCCACACCACACACCACACATCACATCACCACACACACCACACCACACACACACCCACACACACACCACACCCCCACCCCACACACCCACAACCCACACACACACCATCACATCACCACACACCACACCACACAGTGTCTAATGTCCTGAAAGCAAACGTGACATATTCTGTTTGTTGAAGACTAAGTCGGATCTGATGTGTTGGAAAAGGATTGTTAGATTATTTGTGTGTGTGTGTGTGTGTGTGTGTGTGTGTGTGTGTGGTGTGTGTGTGTGTGTGTGTGTGTGTGTGTGTGTGCCTTCGTCGCAGCAGTCCCTTTAAACACGGGAGATAGTTGGTTTGAGCTGTCTCACCTCTCACGCTCGTTAGCACAGACAGACAGACGTGACAGGTTCGACGTAGATAGATAAAATAGACAGACCGACTGACCGACCGACAGACTGATGGACAAGCCGGGTTATTCACCAGTTAGATCTATCACTGAGCTTCATTCACTCAATCGAACCGACACGTGTTAAGAGTTCTTTCACAACATGTATTTGACTCTCTCTCTCTCTTCTCTCTCTCTCTCTCTCCACACAACCTTCCTTCATTCTTGTCCACATTACATATCATCCCTCTCTCCTCCTTGTTCTTCTTTCCTTCCTTCCTTCTCTCTATCCTCCCTCACTCCTCCACATATCCTTACTTCCCTTTCCCCCCCCCTCCTTCCTTCTCCTCCAGCCTCCTTCTCCTCTTCCCCCCCCCTCTTTCCTTCCTGTCCTTCTCTCCTTCCCTCCGTCACTTAACATACAAGCCAGCCTTTCTCTCTCTCCTTCACAATATCTATCAAGCTGCCCCCTCCCCCTCACTCACTTCCCCCCTCACTCGTATGAATTAGTAAAATTCTATCAGCTTTAGCTGGCAGTTCTAAAGCGATGTTTTGGCACTTGCTGGGCTTCTTACCTTGAGATGAGACTTACTGGGTCTTCTTACCTTGAGCTGAGACTTACTGGGTCTTTCTTACCTTGAGCTGGGACTTACTGGGCCTTTCTTACCTGAGCTGAGAGACTTACTGGTCTTTCTTACCCTGAGCTGAGACTTACTGGGTCTTTCTTACCTTGAGCTGAGACTTACTGGGTCTTTTTTTACCTGAGCTGAGACATAATGGGCCTTTCTTACCTTGAGCTGAGACTTACTGGGTCTTTCTTACCTGAGCTGAGACTTACTGGGTCTTTCTTACCTGAGCTGAGACATGCTGGGCCTTTCTTACCTTGAGCTGAGACTTACTGGGTCTTTCTTACCTTGAGCCAGACTTACTGGGTCTTTCTTACCTGAGCTGAGACTTACTGGGTCTTTCTTACCTTGAGCTGAGACTTACTGGGTCTTTCTTACCTTGAGCTGAGACTTACTGGGTCTTTCTTACCTGAGCTGAGACTTACTGGGTCTTTCTTACCTTGAGCTGAGACTTACTGGGTCTTTCTTACCCTGAGCTGAGACATACTGGGTCTTTCTTACCTTGAGCTGAGACTTACTGGGTCTTTCTTACCCTGAGCTGAGACATACTGGGCCTTTCTTACCTTGAGCTGAGACTTACTGGGTCTTTCTTACCCTGAGCTGAGACTTACTGGGTCTTTCTTACCTTGAGCTGAGACTTACTGGGTCTTTTTTACCCTGAGCTGAGACATACTGGGTCTTTCTTACCTTGAGCTGGGGAACTTTTTACTGGGTCTTTCTTACCTTGAGCTAGAGACTTACTGGGTCTTTCTTACCTTGAGCTGAGACTTATTGGGTCTTTCTTACCTGAGCTGAGACTTGTGGGTCTTTCTTACCTGAGCTGAGACTTACTGGAGCCTTTCTTACCTTGAGCTGAGACTTACTGGGTCTTCTTTCTTACCTGAGCTGAGACTTTACTGGGTCTTTCTTACATGAGCTGAGACTTACTGGGTCTTTCTTACCCTAGACTGAGACTTACCTGGTCTTTCTTACCTTGAGCTGGGAACTTACTGGGTCTTTCTTGCAACAGGCTGAGACTTGCTGGGTCTTTCTTACCTTGAGCTGAGACTTATTGGGTCTTTTCTTACCTTGAGCTGAGACTTACTGGGTCTTTCTTACCTTGAGCTGAGACTTGGGTCTTTCTTACCTGAGCTGAGACATACTAGGAAGCTGAGACTTACTGGGTCTTTCTTACCCTGAGCTGAGACATACTGGGTCTTTCTTACCTTGAGCTGAGACTTACTGGGTCTTTCTTACCCTGAGCTGAGACATACTGGGCCTTTCTTACCTTGAGCTGAGACTTACTGGGTCTTTCTTACCCTGAGCTGAGACTTACTGGGTCTTTCTT
This sequence comes from Homarus americanus, assembly GCF_018991925.1. Lineage (NCBI taxonomy): Eukaryota > Metazoa > Arthropoda > Malacostraca > Decapoda > Nephropidae > Homarus > Homarus americanus. Next base: position 15,600 of record NW_024712789.1, read on the forward strand.
ACCTTGAGCTGAGACTTACTGGGTCTTTTTTACCCTGAGCTGAGACATACTGGGTCTTTCTTACCTTGAGCTGAGACATACTGGGCCTTTCTTACCTTGAGCTGAGACTTACTGGGTCTTTCTTACCGTGAGCTGATACTTCCTGGGCATTTCTTACCTTGAGCTGAGACATAACGAAAATTATAATACCTTCACTAAAATTACACGACAAATTTACCACAAAATATTAAAATAAATTAAATCACAAAAAAATAGAATTTATTTCGTTAAAACTATGGAAAAAAAACCGGGTATGGTTTTCCTCGACTTATTTTCCTATTGGCTCTAGCATATTTTCCCTGCCTTATTTTCCTCAAGTCCAGCTTATTTCCTTCCTTATTTTCCTCAAGTTTAATATATTTTCCTCCTTATTTTCCTCAAGTCTAGCATATTTTCCCCACCTTATTTTCCTCCAGTCCAGCATATTTTCCTCCTTATTTTCCTCAAGTCTAGCATATTTTCCCCACCTTATTTTCCTCCAGTCCAGCATATTTTCCTCCTTATTTTCCTCAAGTCTAGCATATTTTCCTCTTGACTTTAGCATATTTTCCTTGTTATTTTCCTCCCTTGGTTTTAACATCTTTTCAATGCATATTTTTATTTTTATTTTTTGGTGCTGTTGTGAACGCCACCTGTTGGGCGAAACGTCAGCTGATATGGTAGTGAAAATTTGGAAGACTGGTTATGGTAATGGTGGTATAAATTTAGGTGATAATGGTAAAGTAATGGTTGAGTGTGTTTTAGCTGGGTTATGATAGGGTGTGTTTTAGCGGGGTTATGGTTGAAATGTGTGTTTTAAGGGGGTTATGGTAGGGTGTGTTTTAAAGGGGTTATGGTAGGGTGTGTTTTAGCGGGGTTAGGGTCATAGTGTATGTTTTAGCGGGGTTATGGTTGAAATGTGTGTTTTTTGGGGAAATTTTAAAGCCTGGTCGTGGTAGGAGAGAGAGAGAGTGTGCTCGCGCGCGCAGCTCGGGTATGGGTGTACTTGGGAACGTTGGGGATGATGGAATGCAACTGAGAGGGAATCATGCAATTAGGAAAGAGAAGTGCGTGCAATAGGGAAAGTCTGTGTGTGTGTGTGTGTGTGTGTGTGTGTGTGTGTGTGTGTGTGTGTGTGTGTGTGTGTGTGTGTGTGTGTGTGTGTGTGTGTGTGTGTGTGTGTGTGTGTGCGCGCAACAGGAAGAATCTAAGCAACAGTATGAGAATTGCAACAAGACATTAACTGCAACATGTTTGTGTATGCTACAGAAATACACTGAGCAACAGGGGAAGAAAGTATATGCAACATTAGGAAGAGATTGCAATGGAGAAAAGACTATGTAGGCAAGAATCAGTGAACTTTAGATAATAGTACTTGAGCTTTGCAATAAGGGGTGGACTATGTTGCAGGGGAGGAGGAATGTGTGTGTGACAGGGAAGTCTATGTGTGTGTGTGTGTGCAACAAGGAAGTGTAATATGCACTGTGCAACAACGTGACGAAGGGAGTTGGTATTATTAATGGATTATACAAGCAACAGAATTTTAGAGGGATGACTCTGTGTACGGAAGAGTTTACAATGAAAATTTTTATGTGCTTGGCATTATGCAACAGGGGAGTGTGTGTGTGTGTGTGTGTGTGTGTGTGTGTGTGTGTGTGTGTGTGTGTGTGTGTGTGTGTGTGTGTGTGTGTGTGTGTGTGTGTGTGAGTGTGTGAGGTGTGTGTGTGAGTGTGTGTGTGTGTGTGTGTGTGTGTGTGTGAGTGTGTGTGTGTGTGTGTGTGTGTGTGTGTGTGTGTGTGTGTGTGTGTGAGTGTGTGAGTGTGTGTGTGTGTGTGTGTGTGTGTGTGTGTGTGTGAGTGTGTGTGTGTGTGTGTGTGTGTGTGTGTGTGTGTGTGTGTGTGTGTGGAGTGTGTGTGTGTGTGGGAGTGTGTGTGTGTGTGTGTGTGTGTGAGTGTGTGTGTGTGTGTGAGGTGTGTGTGTGTGTGTGTGTGTGTGTGTGTGTGGGAGTGTGTGTGTGTGTGTGTGTGTGTGTGTGTGTGTGTGTGTGTGTGTGTGGGAGTGTGTGAGTGTGTGTGTGTGTGTGTGTGTGTGTGTGTGTGTGTGAGTGTGTGTGTGTGTGTGTGTGTGTGTGTGTGTGTGTGGAGTGTGTGTGTGTGTGTGTGTGTGTGTGTGTGTGTGTGTGTGTGTGTGTGTGTGTGTGTGTGTGTGTGTGTGTGTGTGTGTGTGTGTGTGTGTGCAACAGGAGGGGTTTTGCAGCTGATAGCAGGCAGATGGGCAGGGCAGGTGATAATGGCAGATGGCAGGAGGGCCAACACGGGGTGGCGAGCAGTATGGAGGAGAGGGCAGAGAGAGAGAGAGAGAGAGAGAGAGAGAGAGAGAGAGAGAGTTTTGTCACCAGTTGGGCAGACGCTAAACATTTCTGTCTCATCCTTCTCTTACACTCTCTTCCTCTCCTCCTCTTATCCCCTCTCTCTTCTCTTTCTTCTTCTGTTTCCTCTTCTCTCCACCCTCTTCAACCTCACCACCTTCCAGTGCCCTTTTCATCCTTCCCTCTCACCCTCTCACTTTAGCCCTCTCACCCCTCACTCTATCTCCACTCACTTCTTACTCTCACTCACTACTAAAACACCCTTCCCCTCTCTCTCTCTCTCTCTCTCTCTCTCTCTCTCGTTTTAAAATATCACAATTCTCTAAAGCGAAATAGTTACTCCAAACTGCATGGTCTCATCATAATTTACATTGCTGTTTAAAAGTTTTAAATTAGAGCTATCTCTGTTTTCTCTAACATCCTGCAGGGCTACTGAGGGGAGTGATGGCCGAGGGTAGAGTGTGTGTTATCAATGGCTAAAGTGTGTTAACATATACTGGGGGGTTAAAGTGTGTTAATAGTGGTTGGGCTTAAATTGTGTAAACAGAGACTGGGGTTAAAAGAGTGCTAAATCTTGACTGAGAGAGAGAGAGAGAGTGTGTGTGTTAATAGAGACTGAGATTAAAGTCGTTGACAGAGGCTGAGGTTAAAGTGTGTCCCCCTGAAGCATTTATAAACTCCTTATGAGAAGCAGCAATGTTTTACCCCCTAATAATATCTGGTAAATGTGTCACCTTCGTTGATAACTTAAGGAGCAGCCACTAGGTAACGTTTCTTTATCCTGGAGGTGGTGTAGCCGAGGTAACGTCATCTGGGAACGTTTCTGGGATACGTTCTTCAGGTGTGAACTTGTTGTGGGGTCATTCATCACTCGAGGGGGAGGTTACAAGGTTATTCTTCACTCAAGGAGGAGGATAACAGGGTCATTGTTTACTCGAGGGGGATGTTTTGCCTTGTTTACCATTCCAGGATCATATTGTAGCCCCGTTTCTCATCCTCAGTAAGTTCCAGACTCACTCTTCATTCCTGGAACCTGTTCAGTTTTTTCCCCAGACCTGGAGCATCTTACTCCTTCCTCATATTTGGATCATGCAGTACTGAGTGGGGGTGTCCCGTCCCTCTCCTCCCCCCTGGGGCGTGTTTCAACACCCCCCCCCCCCTCACTCTGTAGATGTTCATATCTCTTTCTAGATCATGTTCCATGATCATTCCTCATCTCTTGAACATTCGTCACGCCTGGAGCAAGTTGCAGTCTTGTCCTTCACGCCTGGAGCATGTTACAGTCTCGTCCTTCACGCCTGGAGCAAGTTGTAGTCTCGTCCTTCACGCCTGGAGCATGTTACAGTCTCGTCCTTCACGCCTGGAGCAAGTTACAGTCTCGTCCTTCACGCCTGGAGCATGTTCCAGCCTCGTCCCACGCCTGGAGCAGTTACAGTCTCGTCCTTCACGCCTGGAGCATGTTTCAGTCTACGTCCTTCACGCCTGGAGCAAGTCAGTCTCGTCCTTCACGCCTGGGCATGTTCCAGTCTTGTCTTCACGCCTGGAGCATGTTACAGTCTCGTCCTTACGCCTGGAGCATGTTACAGTCTCGTCCTTCACGCCTGGAGCAAGTTACAGTCTCGTCCTTCACGCCTGGAGCATGTTCCAGCCTCGTCCTTCACGCCTCGAGCATGTTCCAGCCTCGTACTTCACGCTTGGAGCATGTTCCAGCCTCGTCCTTCACGCTTGGAGCATGTTCCAGCCTCGTCCTTCATGCCTGGAGCATGTTCCAGTCTCGTCCTTCATGCCTGGAGCATGTTCCAGTCTCGTCTTTCACACCTGGAGCATGTTCCAGCATCATTCCCCTTCGCAGGATCATGTTGCAGCCTCATATTCTACCCCCTGGAACGTACTGTACTGTAACCGCCCTCCATATTTCTGGAACGTGATTTATACATCTCCGGCACCTCTGGAAACTGGTCAAGACACCTTTATGATAGCGTGGATCATACCTATATCTCTGGAAGTTGGTTTACACACGTTTGGATGAGCACAGAACATCACTACACCTCTGGAAGCTGATTTACACACATTTGGATGAGCACAGAACATCACTACACCTCTGGAAGCTGATTTACACACATTTGGATGAGCACAGAACATCACTACACCTCTGGAAGCTGATTTACACACGTTTGGATGAGCACAGAATATCACTACACCTCTGGAAGCTGATTTACACACATTTGGATGAGCACAGAACATCACTACACCTCTGGAAGCTGATTTACACACATTTGGATGAGCACAGAACATCACTACACCTCTGGAAGCTGGATTTACACACATTTGGATGAGCACAGAACATCACTACACCTCTGGAAGCTGATTTACACACATTTGGATGAGCACAGAACATCACTACACCTCTGGAAGCTGATTTACACACATTTGGATGAGCACAGAACATCACTACACCTCTGGAAGCTGATTTACACACATTTGGATAAGCACAGAACATCACTACACCTCTGGAAATTGGTCTAGACACGTTTTGGGTTGGCCTGGAACTCCTGCTTATGTGTTTACGCCGCGTAAGCTTTGGGAGTTGGGCTGCTCTGTTTTGGGAATTAATTGTGGGCTTTGGTGTGTTTGTCGGCAAGTAATGGATCTGACCATCGAACCACAGCGCTGAATGTGTTTTGGTACGCTTGTGTGTGTGTGTGGAGAGAGAGAGAGAGAGAGTGAGTTCGCGTGTTATATAAATAAAGGATATCTAATCACAAAGACTCAACAATATTAAACCCAGGATGATTTAAAATAAGTCCTTAGCTAGTTAAGACGTATACTGGGAAAATAAAACACATCCCTCACATTTCAAACAGGTAAAAGCATCCATCAGTTGAATCCTTTAGGACTTACATTGAGCTAACTTAACCTGAATTTCCATGAAAGAGAAGAAGAATGTATTAATGTATGATACCTAAAATAAACACAAAAAACCTGTTCATTTGTGAGATTTGATATTTGTAGTTAAATCACTCAACAGGTGCTGGGGTTTTTAATTGAAGCGACCTAGTGTAATACTGACAATAATACCTGAACGAGATTATTACCGGGTTGCCAGCTCAGAGATGAGATTTAAAGTGTTGCCAGCTGAGAGATAAACCTTCCAGTATTGTTAGCTGAGAGATAAGACTTGAAGTGTTGCCAGCTGGGATCCAGTGTTACCAGATAAAGAGATCAAAATGGAAACAATATTGTCAGAAAAGGAAATTATTATTAGCTTCAGTGATACCAGCTAGAGGAAAAAAATAATTACTTCAAGCTTTACCAAATTAAATCAATATAATTGCTTCAGTGTTACCAACTAAGTTTAAGAAATGCTCCCTGTAATGCGCCCCCAGCTAAATGAAATAAAGAAATCCTTAAGTATTACCAGCTGAGGGGAAAATATTAATCCAGTATTACCAGGTAAAATATATATGTTCCAGTATTACCAGGTAAAGCAAAATAAAATTCATGCAGCAGTATTACCAACTCAAGGGAAAAAATATATATTTGGCCACGTTGAGTTAAGCTGCTAACGCTTCAGCTCATGGGCCCTCTAGTGGTGCAAGACCATGACGGGGCCATGGCTGAACATGACGGGGCCATGGCTGAACATGACGGAGCCATGGCTGAACATGACGGAGCCGTGGCTGAACATGACGGAGCCATGGCTGAACATGACGGGGCCATGGCTGAACATGACGGGGCCATGGCTGAACATGACGGGGCCATGGCTGAACATTGAACAGGCCCATGGCTGAACATGACGGAGCCATGGCTGAACATGACGGGCCATGGCTGAACATGACGGGGGCCATGGCTGAACATGACGGGGCCATGGCTGAACATGACGGAGCCGTGGCTGAACATGACGGAGCCGTGGCTGAGACATGACGGGCCATGGCTGAACATGGCGAGGCCAGCTGAACATGACGGAGCCATGGCTGAACATGACGGGGCCATGGCTGGCTGAACATGACGGAGCCATGGCTGAACATGACAGGGGCATGGCTGAACATGACGGGCCATGGCTGAACATGACGGGGCCATGGCGTATGATGAGGGCCATGGCTGAACATGACGGGGCCATGGCTGAACATGACGGAGCCATGGCTGTGGAACATGACAGGCCGTGGCTGACATGGCTGGGCCATGGCTGAACATGACGGAGCCGTGTTTGAATTTGTGACGGACCATGGCTGAACATGACGGGGCCATGGCTGGCTTGTGACAGAGCCATGGCTGAACTGACAGGAGCCATGGCTGAACGATGAGGCCATGGCTGAACATGACGGGGCCATGGCTGAACATGACGGGGCCATGGCTGAACATGACGGGGCCATGGCTGAACATGACGGGGCCATGGCTGAACATGATGGAAGTGCCAAGGTGAGCCTGAGACAGTACAGGTGTCTCCAGGAAAGTGACCGCACCATGGGGGAAGTGTCCGAGTCCAGTTGTTTTGCCAGACGAAGCGAAAGTGAGAAGTGGCCTTGGCTTTTCCTCTTGTGTTTCCTCTTTTCCTTCTCCCCATCCTCCCCCTCCTTTCCCCTTTCTTCCTCCTTCCCCCCTTTCTTCCCCCGTCCGCTCCTCCCCCTTCCTCTTCTCTCTTTCCCTCCCTTCCTTCGTCATCCTTCTTACTCCTTCCTCCTTTCCCATTCCCCCTCACCCCCACCCGCTTACCCTGCAGACGTGGTGAATTTGAATGACATGTTTTTGATTCCCTCCCATCCTCCTTCCCACCTCTTCCTCCCCACTTCTTCCTCGCCCCCCTCCTTCCGCCCCTCCCTCCTTCCCCGTCACCACCTACCACCACCACCTGCTCCTACCCACCACCACCTACTCCTACCACCTACTCCTCCCACCACCACCTACCACCACCTACTCCTACCACCCACCACCTACTCCTACCACCACCTACTCCTACACCACCTACTTCTACTACCTCTCTCACACCTACTTCTACTACCACCACCTACTCCTACCACCACCTACTCTACCACCTACTCCTACCTACTCCTACCACCACCACCACTACCACCACCTACTCCTACACCACCACCACCACCTGCTCCTACCCACCTCTCCTACCACCACCTACTCCTACCACCACCTCCTCCTCTACCACCTACTCTACTACCACCTACTCCCTCCACTACCCACCACCTGCTCTTACCACCACCTACTCCTGCCACCACCTCCTGTCTCTACCACCCCTGCTCCTGCTCACCACCTACTCCTGCCACCACCTGCCACCACCACCTGCTCCTACCACCCTACTTCTACCACTACCACCTACTCTTACCACCACCACCTCTTACTACCACCACCTACTCCCCACCACCACCTGCTCCTACCACCACCTACTCCTACCACCCACCTCCTGCCACCTACTCCTGCCACCACCTACTCCTACCACTCTGCTACCACCTGCTCTCCTGCCCTGCTCCTACCACCCTCTACCTGTCCTCCTGCCTCCTCCTGCTCTACTCCTCTCTGTCCTCCTGCCTGTCTCTCCTCACTCCTCTGCCTGCTTCTCTGCCTGCCCTATCTTCCATACCTGCCCTCTACTGCCTGCTCCTCTTCTCTTTCTCTCTTCTCCTCACACTCTCTCTCTACCTACTCTACCCACCACCTGCTCCTACCACCTACTCCCTACCACCTGCTCCTACCACCACCTACTCCTGCACCACCTACTCCCTCCACCACCTGCTCCTACCTGCCTACTCCTGCCTGCTCTACCAACACCACCACCTGCTCCTACCTGTCCCTGCCACCACCTGCTCCTGCTCCTACCTACTCCTACCACCTGCTCCCACCCTGCTCCTAATACCTGCTCCTAATATCACCTGCTCTGCCTATCTCTCCCTACCACCTGCTCCTACCATCCCTACCACCTGCTCCTACTCTATCTGCCTACTACCTCCTCTACCTCTCCTCACCCTGCTCCTACCACCTGCTCCTACCTGTCTCCTACCACCTCTCCTCTCCTACCACCTGCTCTCTCCTGCTCCTGCCTGTCCTGCCTGCTCACTGCTGCCTGCCTGTCCTGCTTGCTCCTGCCTGCCTGTCTGCCACCTGCTCCTGCTGCCTGTCACTGCTGCCTGCCTGTCCTCACTGCTGCCTGTCCTGCCACTGCCTGTCTCCTGCCTGCCTGTCTCTGCCTCCTGTCTCTGCCTGTCTCCTATGTCCTGCTGCTGCCTGCTCACCTCCTGTCCTCCTGCCTGTCCTGCTGCCTGTACTGTACCCTGCTCCTGCCATATCCTCTGTTTTCCTGTCCTTGCTTCTGCCTTCCTCTTCTTACTTTCCTGCTGCTGCTGTCTCTGCACTGCCACCTGTCTGCTGCCACCACCTGTCCTCTATTCTCTCTGCCTGCTCCTACCACCTGCCTGCTCCTACCACCACCACCTGCTCCTACCACCACCTACCTCCCTACCACCACACCTGCTCCCTACCACCTCTCCTACCACCACCACCTACTCCTGCCACCACCACCTACTCCTACCACCACCACCTACTCCTACCACCTACTCCTACCACCTACTCCTACCACCACACCTACTCCACCACCTGCTCTACCACCACCTACTCCTACCACCTACTCCTACCACCACCTACTCCTACCCACCACCTCTCCTACCCACCACCTACTCCTACCACCTCCTACCACCTGTCCCTACCTGCTCCTACCACCTGCTCTCCTTCCTCTCCCTCGTGATAAACAAACCACATAATAACAATCATTTGTTTAGACAGCTGCTAGGGAGGGGGCAGGAGGGGATGACTGAGAGAGAGTGAGTGGATGATAATAGTGGGAAGGAGGATGAGGAGGAAGGGGGAGAAGGAAGAAGGGAGGAGGAAGGATGGGATGACAGTTGAAAATTTACCCATAGACACACATCTTCGGGGAGGTGTACAGGTCCTGGTCAGCATGAGATACTCGCCCTTGTGATCTCCCGCCGTAGAGTTGAGAGTTTGCGTGAGGGACCTGGTGTGGTGGTGGTGCTGTATGTCGTTGTGTGGGTGATGGTTGAGGACACACACACACACACACACACTCTCTCTCTCTCTCTCTCTCTCTCTCTCTCTCTCTCTCTCTCTCTCTCTCTCTCTCTCTCTTCTTTATCACCTCTACTCACCACTTACCTTCTCCTCCCCCCCCTTTCCTTTCTCTCCCACACACACCCCACTCCTCTCTTCCTCCTCCTGCCCCCTCCTCTCTTCCCCCTCCTCTTCCTCCTTACTAAACTACCTCCTACCTCACCTCCGTCTTTCCTCCACTCCTCCTTCAAGTTCCACCTCAAACATATGGTAGACTGAGTTACAGCTTGTCATGGTGGTCACTAGGTTACCTGTCTATAACATTTGGTAAAAGAAATAAAAAGCCGACAACTGTTTTAACACCTGTCTGTCACCTGTCGCTCGTGTCTTTTGGGTATCGTACGTTTCAGAATGTTATGGTGTGTGTGTGTGTGTGTGTGTGTGTGTGTGTGTGTGTGTGTGTGTGTGTGTGTGTGTGTGTGTGTGTGTGTGTGTGTGTGTGTGTGTGTGTGTGTGTGTTGACGTCGTATATAGTGAGTATTCTCAGATGTTAAGTATTTTATCTTATGGTAGAAGATGGTAATGTTAATACCATCTTCTCTACTAACTAACCAACCAACCGGTCTAACCTAACTAACTAACCAACCAACTAGTCTAACCTAACTAACTAACACTGTCTACAACTAACTCAACCAGCCAACTAGTCTAACCTAACTAACTAACCAACCAACTAGTCTAACCTAACCTAACTAACCAATCTAACCTAACTAGCCAATCTAACCCTTAACCAACCAACCAGTCACAATCTAACTAACTCAACCCAACTAGTCTAACCTAACTAACCAATCTAACCTAACTAGCCAATCTAACCTAACCTAACTAACCAATTAAATTAACCTAACTAAACTAACCTCTCCTAACAAACGTATGAAAACTAACCTATCATGAGCTATTTTTTTTTTAATGTTAGGTTAAGTTAAAGTTAATTTGGTTAGGTTATTGAGTTAATTTAGTTCGGTTCGGTTACCTGCTTAATTTAACATGACTCTACCTGTCTTATTTAATACCTGCACCAATAATAACTAATATTTTACTAATTAAAAACGAAATAAAATGAAAAAAAAAAGACGTCTCCATTGCTGTTATAGAGGCCTCTGACAACAGCTGATCGATACATTGTGAGAATTTCCCGTTGATGTTCGTTCACTCTCGTCTGATGGAAAATCGGCTTAGTGTGACAGACGTATTTCTGATTTCTTGTTTTGATGTTTTTTTTTCATTATATTTCGTCTTTTTTTATTTGTTTTGTTTTTGCGGTTTTCTTCGTGTTATTCATCTATTTTTTATTTTTATTTTATTTCGTCTTTTTAATGCTTATGTTTTTCGTTATATTTCGCCAGCCCTCACAATCTTAAGGGGCGGACCTGAATATCGCCAGCCCTCACAATCTAAGGGGCGGACTCTGATATCGCCAGCCCTCACAATCTTAGGGGCGGACCTGAATATCGCCAGCCCTCACAATCTTAAGGGGCGGACCTATGAATATCGCCCGCCCTCACAATCTTAGGGGCAGACCTATGAATATCGCCAGCCCTCACAATCTTAAGGGGTCAGACCTATGAATATCGCCAGCCCTCACCATCTTAGGGGCGGACCTATGAATATCGCCAGCCCTCACAATCTTAAGGGGCGGACTTATGGTATCGGCAGCCCTCATATTGGCGGACCTATGAATATCGCCAGCCCTCACAATCAGGGTCGGACCTATGAATATCGACTCCGTGACAGTATATCGTGGTCGTGTCAAGGGGTTGGGCACGGTCCTACAGGGACTCGGCCGTAATAACTCCGTGACCGTAATAACTCCGTAGGGGGGGTAGGGGTTTCCGTGACGCCATTGTTGGGTACCATCACCTAAATGTACTAGTCACGAGTCTGTCTTCCTCCTGCTCCTCTTCCTCCTTCTGCTGCTTCTTCTCCTCCTCCTGCTGCTTCTTCTTCTCCTCCTGCTGCTTCTTCTCCTCCTGCTGCTTCTTCTTCTGCCTCCCCCTCTTCTTGTTCGTCCTACTTTCCTCCTCTTCCTCCTTGTTCTTCTTTCTCTTTATTTTCTTGCTGTTGTTCTTTTTCCCTCCTCCTCCTCTTCTTCCTTCTCTTCCTCCTCCCTCCTCCTTCTCTTCTCCTCCTCCTCTTCTCCTCCTCCTCCGCGATGATACATACTCATGTTGAGATCTTCCGTTTAACTGTAGAAGAAAAAACTTGCAAAAGATGACTTAAAAAGTTACGTTCTACCGCAGTTAGAGCGTTTTTGTCTGTCTGTCTGTCTTCTGTCTGTCTTATCTTCTCTTTTGAATGTTGATATCTCTCTCTCTCTCTCTCTCTCTCTCTCTCTCTCTCTCTCTCTCTCTCTCTCTCTCAGTTAAATAAAGACATCCATTGAGCTGTATCCAACTTGAGACGAAAATAAATAATAAAAATAAAACAACACCGACTCGGGCATCTTAAAGAATCTGGCCGGGTGAACGATATGCAAATTGGCAGCCATCTGGGGCAACTTGACCTAACTTTCTACTATTAATCCGAAGACTAACCTTACCTGAGTTTTCAAGGCTCCGTTTACTGCAGTGGATAATGTGTGGTGGTAAAGAGTGCCAGGCTGGTGGTGGTAAGAGTGACGGGAAGGTGGTAGGTGGCACTATGGTAGATGGGGTGAGTGCCAGGTTGGTGGTAGAATGGCACTGTAGATGGTTGTGTGTCAGGTAGATGATTAGGCCACCACAACAAGACAAATTAATCAGGCGTTCCCGTTATGGTCGCCGTTATTAACAGTAAGGTGATGGATGGCTACTATATATTTTTGAGGTAATTTTATTTTTATTTATTTATTTTTTGTCATTTTTTAACTAACTTCTTAGACACTAACTAGGAAGACTCCTAACCTAACCTGACTAACCTAGCCTAGCCTAACCCTAACCTAATAACCTAACCTAACTTAGCTTCCTACTTAACCTACTTCCTAAAAATCTTAGTATGGAAAATAATATAAAATATGCGAGCCAAGTTTTCGATCTAATTTTTTGTGGGGGTAAAGATGATGGCTGCTTCATCCTCTTCTGGACGTTGCTTGGAGAAGGGTGGGTGGGTGGGTGGGTCAGTGGGTGGGTCTGAGGTTTGTGGGTGGGTTGGTTGGTGGTGGGTGGATGGGTCGGTCGGTCATTGGGTTGGTCGGTGGGTTGGTGGGTGAATGTGTTTATTTATTTTTGTACTGTTTTGTGTTTTGTTTCTTTTATTGGGTTTGTTTGTCTGTTTATTCCTTTTAAATTTTATTAATTTTATTTATTTTATTTATTTATTTATTTATTTGTATGTATTTAATGTATTTGTTTACGTTTTGTTTATTTGATTTGTTTTAATATCTTTGTTTATACATATTTGTTTGGAATGTGTTTGTGTGTTTTGAGTGTTGGTGGTGGTTGTTTTTTTTGGGGGACAGCTGATCTGTTGTTTTACTCAGGGTTGGAAAACATTGGCTTTGGTGTGTGTGTGTGTGTGTGTGTGTGTGTGTGTGTGTGTGTGTGTAGAGAGAGAGACAACATCTGGCTTCCCCCCTCCTCTCCTTTCTTCCCTCTACCTATTATCGACCTGCTATCCAGCTGCCATCCACCTCCCATCCACCTCCCATCCACCCACCATCTACCTGTCATCCACCTCCCATCCACTCCCATCCACCTACCATCTACCTGTCATCCACCTCCCATCCACCTACCATCTACCTGTCATCCACCTCCCATCCACCTACCATCTACCTGTCATCTACCTGTCATCTATCAGCCATCTACCTGCCGTGCTGTCTTACCTGGTACTTAACAGTTACTTACTAATTATTCAGTAAATACTACCTACCTGAGGGTCAGAGACAGATGACAGACAGACAGAGACACAGACAGACGCAGGATGATGTGGTTGGTGTGGGGAAATGATAGAATGGGAGAGATAACGTCTTGTCTCACACTATTACTGTGCAGGGGGGAGAGGGAGAGAGGGAGAGGAGGAGAGGTGCCATTTTTGGCTACAATAATCTTCTCCCTCCCTCTACCCTTCTATCTCTTTTTCCTTTCCTCTTCTTCTTCCTTTCCTCTTCTTCCCCCTCCTCCTCTTCTTCCCCCTCCCCTCCTTCTTCCCCCTCCCTCCTCTTCCTCCCCTCTCCCCTCCTCTTCCTTCCTCCCCTTCACTTCTCTCTTCTCTCTGTCCCTTTCACCTCCTTCCTCTCCCTTATTCTCCCCTTCCATGTAAATCTCTCTTCCTCATCTCTCATCCCCTCACCTTGCCCTTATTTCTTCTCCCCTCACCTCCCCCCCTCACCTCCTCCCCTCCCCTCCTCTCTCCCTTCATCCCCTCCTCCTCCCCTCACCTTCCCCTCCTCCCCCTCCCTCCCCCCCTCCTCCTCTTCCTTCTCCCCTCTCCTCCTCCTCCTCCTCCTCCCCTCACCTCCTTCTCCCCTCACCTCCTCCCGTCACTTCCTCCTTCTCCCCTCACCCTCTCCCTCCTCCCCTCCTCTCTCTCCTACCCTTCTCCGTGTCATATTTCCCCCCTCTCTCTCTCTCTCTCTCTCTCTCTCTCTCTCTCTCTCTCTCTCTCTCTCTCTCTCTCTCTTTTTTCTTTTTCTTCTTTATGCTTGCCTTTCTGTGCCAATGCTTGTGTCTGTGTGTATCTGTGCCTGTCAAGTGCCGTCTGTCTGTCTGTCTGTCTCTTTATCCTCGTGTCTGTTTGTGTGTTTGTCTATCCTTCTTTATTCGTCTGTCTGTCTTCAAACCTGTCTGTTTGCCTGTCTGTCTGTTTGTCTGTCTGTCTATCTGTCTGTCTGTCTGTCTGTCTTTATCCTCGTGTCTGTGTGTCTGTCTGGTATTTCAGTCTCTCAACTCTTAATTAATTTATATCACCTGGTCTCACCTTGATTCGTGTTTCTTGATGATTGTGCCATCTTAAACCTATTGATTGTGGGGAGGGCAGAGGTCAAGGTCGTTCTGATACCCACCGCCTCTCTGTCTACTCTCCTCCCCCTCCTCTCTTTCCCCTCCCCACTCCCCACCTCCTCTTCCCCTCCCCCTCCCCCCACCCTCCTCTCTTTCCCCCCTCCCTCCCCCCCCTCCTCTCTTTCCCCCCTCCCCACTCCCCCCCCCTCCTCTCTTTCCCCTCTCCCCTCCCCACCCTCCCTCTCTTTCCACTCTCCCTCCTTCCCCTCCCCACCTCCCTTTCTTTCCCCCTTCCCACCCTCTGTCTTCCCCTTTTCCTCCCTCCCTCCCCTCCCTCCCTTCCCCATCTCTTTCTCCTCTCCTCCATTCCTTGCCATTCACCGCCCACCTTCTTCCCTCACTCACCTTCTCCTCACCACCTCCCTCACCCACCTTCTCCTACCCACCTTCTCCCTCACCCACCTTCTCCCCACCTACCTTCTCCCCCACCTACCTTCTCCCCACCCAGTTCCCCCCCACTCCCTTCCCCCCACCCACTTCCCACACCCACTCCCCTCCCCTTCCTCCCCCTTACCCCTCCTCTACTCCCCACCCAAAAAAATCGTTTTTTTCATCAGCTGACGTCGTGAGGTCGGCCATGATGTGAAGTGTGACGATGGTGTGAAAAAGGAAAATAATGCAGGCTGATAATTAAACTGCTTTAACCCTGGGAATTATGGAAGTGGTGGGGAGGAAGGAGGGAGGTGAAGAGGGGAGAAGGAGGAGTGGAGGGGGAGGGTGGTGGAAGGAGGGAGGGGGGGGAGGTGGTGGAGAGGAGGAGTGGGAGGAGGTGGTAGAGGAGGGTGGGGAGGAGAGAGGTTGGTGGAGAAGGGAGAGGAGGAGGAAGGTGGTGGAGAAAGGGGGGAGGTGGGGAGGGTGGTGGAGAGGAGGGGGGTTGGTGGGAGGAGGGGAGGGTTGGTGGGGGGGGGAGGTGGAGGAGGTGGTGGGGAGGAAGGAGGGTTGGTGGAGAAGAGGGAAGGAAGGGAGGTTGGTGGGGAGGGGGGAGGGGTTAGTGAAGAGAGGGGGAGGGGGAGGAGGTTGGTGGAGAAGAGGGGGGGGAAGGAGGGTTGGAGAAGAGGGTAGGTGGGAGGAGAGGGGAGGTAGAGGAGGAGGAGAGGGAAGAAGAGGGCATTACAGTATGAACCAAGGTCAGTGACCCGTGTGTGATGCATCTCTCTCTCTCTCTCTCTCTCTCTCTCTCTCTCTCTCTCTCTCTTCTCTCCAATTCTTTTTCTGGTGATCCTCAAACGTGTTATTGTGTGTGTGTGTGTGTGTGTGTGTGTGTGTTGTGTGTGTGTGTGTGTGTGTGTCCTCGTGTACCTGGTCTTACCGGTAATTCCAGCCACCTTGGAAGATTGTGCCGGGCTGAAAACATCTTTACGCTCTGCAGAACACGACTCAAATATCGCACGCTGCGGTTGGGTGGTGGGCGGGAGGTGGGTTGGGAGAGAATAGGTGGGTGGGGATGTGGGTTGGGAGAGAACAGGTGGTAGGTGGATTGGGGAGGAGGGATGGTGGGTGGGTGGCAAGGGGTTATGGAATGAGGTGGGATTGGTTTGAGGAGTAAGTGGCAGAAGATGGTAACAGGGGGGAGGTGATGGGGAGGGAGGAGGAGGAAGGAGGGAGGGAGGGGGGAGGAACAGGCACAACTATTACATAAAAATATCAGTACACACAGCAGAAACACTGCCACATCATCGTGTACACATGAATACGTACATCGCGGGCGGTGTGCGTGGTGTGGTGTTTGTGTGTGTAGCAGCACGACACACCCTCGACACACCCACACCTTTGTCCACCTCGCCCACACCTGTGCTAGACACCTGTGTTACTCACCTCCCTTCCCTCCCAGCCTCCTCCTCCTCCCTCTTCCTTAACGCCCTTTCTCCCTCCCCTCCTCAATCACCCTCCTCTCTCTCTCCCTCCACCTTCCCCTCCTGCTCTCCCTCCTTAATTTACTTTTCTCCATCTCCCTCCTTCTCCCCCACCTCAAGCTGCCCTCCCACTCTCCCCACCCCCCTCCCCACACCCCCTCCCCACACCCCTCCCCACACCCTCCCACACCCCTCCCACACCCCTCCCCACACCCTCCCCACACCCCTCCTACACCCTCCCCACACCCTCCCCACACCCCTCCCCCACACCCCTCCCCACACCCCTCCCCACACCCTCCCCACACCCCTCCCCACACCCCCTCCCCACACCCTCCCACACCCCTCCCCACACCCCCTCCCCACACCCCTCCCCCACACCCCTCCCCACACCCCTCCCCACACCCTCCCACACCCCTCCCCACACCCCTCCCCACACCCCCTCCCCACACCCTCCCCACACCCCTCCCCACACCCCTCCCACACCCTCCCCACACCCCTCCACACCCCCTCCCCACACCCCCTCTCCACACCCCTCCCACACCCCCTCCCCACACCCCTCCCCACACCCCTCCTCACACCCCTCCTCACATCCCTCCCACACCCTCCCCACACCCTCCCACACCCCCTCCCCACACCCTCCCCACACCCCTCCCTCCCCACACCCCTTCCCCCCTCCCCCACACCCCTCACACCCCTCCCACACCCTCCCCACACCCTCCCCCACACCCCTCCCCACACCCCTCCCCACACCCTGTTGTCCCCTCTACTACTGTTTCTTTCCACTTTTCCTCTACCCTCTTCTGCTTGCTCACACACACACAGATACCTTTCTTTCCTTCTCCTCTCCCTTCCTTCTCTCCTTCTCCTCCCTAACTGATAAACACCTTCCCTAAGATCGTTAACTGGAATTAAACAATAGAATGTTAGGGAATATATAATAATAATAATACTTCCACCACCCACTCACTATCGTTACCACACACACACACACACACACACACACCATAACTACCGTGGCAGCAGCAGGAGCGAGGTGGTGAAGGGCCGGGAGACATTTTTGCTTGTACCTCTCAGTCATTTGCAAGGTAATGTATTCTGGTGTCCTGTGCCGGGGAGAAGGGGAGGGTGAGAGGACGTGAGGGGAGGGAGGGACGTGAGGGGAGAACAGGTATGGGTACGGGTGAGGGGAAGGAGGGTGGCAAAGAAAGGGGGGAAGGGAAAGGAAATGGGAAGGAGAATGAGGTACAGGGGACGAGGGAGTAAGGGGAGGAGGAAATAGGGGGTGGGAGGAGGGGACAGGAGGGAGGTAAAAGGAGGGAGAGGGAAGGGATGAATAGAGGAGGGGAAGATGGAAGGGAGGAGAAATGAGGTAGAGAAGGAAGGTGAGAAGACGGAGAAGGAGGGAGGGAAGGAAGGAGGAGAGGAGGGAAGGAGGTCAGTCACACACCTCTTACTGCCTGCCTTATTGTCGCCTCCAGGAAAAAAAAAACTTTCTTCACTTCCAAGTTTAGTTTATTTTTCGTGGTCGGTTTTATTTTATATTTTTTAGGAATTTATTTTTGTTTATTTTAATTTTTTAGTTTATTTTATTAATTTTTTTTATAGTTTATTCTGGAAATTTTTCTTTTATGGTCAATTTATTTTCAGTGAATATTTTTTCAGTTCCAGTTATTTGTTCAGTCTATTCCAGTTTTTTTTGGTTCAGTTTGTTCTAGTTTTTTCAGTATATTCCAGGTAATTTATTTTTTTGCTCCTAATATTTTCTGACCTGATTTATTGTTGCTGTATTACCCACATTTATTCCCCAAATTTATTCAATGACATCTTTTATTTACCGTGTGTGTGTGTGTGTGTGTGTGTGTGTGTGTGTGTGTGTGTGTATAAAAATAATAATTAACGGTTTATTGAAAGAGCTTGGCAGCCAGAAGGCTGAAAATATACAGTTACATATTTAGGAATGGGTTACGAATTACAAATAATATACAAGTAACATAAGTGACACAAATAAGACATATAATAACTAGATGGGGAAAAGCCAAACTACAGTTCATTTCAACATAGTGACAGTGCAAGAAGTAGTGTTTACTGGGAGTGAAAACACTGGTTTATTACAAGTTATTGATAATTTTACAATGGTTGGGACTGGGCTGTTCTTATAGCGATTAGTTCGTGCACGTATGGGCTGGATGCGGTTGTGGTGTCGAACAGCAACTCGGACTAGGGATCTCAGGTGGTAGTAGGAGCCGGTGTCGAGGATGGTGTAGAAGCTTCTACCAAATTTGCAGATGAGGTCGGGTGATGGTCAGTGAGAGTCGAAAGGGTCAGTGTGTTGAGCGCTTCTGATATGTGGAGTGGGAAGGGGAGAGAATAATCTTGCATGCCCTCTTTTGCACTTTTCTAGGTGTTTACGTTGTGTGTGGCATTTAGGAGGAAGACCAGGTGGGGAGGCATAGGTGAGCTTGGAAGTATGAATGTTGTGTAAACACTGAGGAGCTCTGGGTGCAGGAACCTGAGGACTTGAGTCGGCGGAGAGTGGAGACGGAAACTGGAGGATTTGACAACTTCACTGACGTGTGGTTTCCAATTTAGTTTGTTGTCTTTGGTGACGCTGAGGAGCTTCGTGGAATCTACAACCTGGAGTGTGTTCGACCTAGAGTAATGGAAGGAGGTGGGACAATGTCGGAGGAGAGGTTGATGTGCATAACCATGGTCTTGGTATGGTTGATGGTGACGTGGTTGTTGGTGGCCCAGTTTTGAGGGGG